>NC_140958.1:77322675-77450175 GCF_014529385.1 Adiantum capillus-veneris
TGCGACTCTCATCACCACAATTTTGGACCATCAAAAATCACTGATCAGCGACACAAATACTACATCACATGTAACTTTGGTCCCATATGTCATATCCCATATGTCCCATGTAACTTTGGTCCCATATGTCATACGATAAACAAATCTATCTATCTACCTCTCCCTCCCCCGCTGGCCCCTCCCTTCCCTCTCTCTCTCTCTCTCTCCCCCCCCCCCCCCCCCCCCCTCTTTCTCTCTCATTTTCCTTTGTACCCATGCATTGTATTATATCCACCAAGACTGTATCAGTTTGGTCTCATATGTCATTTTTACCTTATGAAAATCCTTAAAACAGCATTTCATTCCATTTCGTTTCATTTCTCTCTAGGGTTGGAGGGACTCGGGGGGGGGGGGGGGGGTGGTGGGAGTAAAGAGAGAGAAAAGGAATAGGGGGTGGGGAGAGAGGTGGCAAGTGGAGGGGGGCAGAGAGAGAGAGAGAGGGATAGGGAGATCAAGATATATGAGGACATATATATATATATATATATATATATATATATATATATATAGAGAGAGAGAGAGAGAGAGAGAGAGAGAGAGAGAGAGAGAGAGAGAGAGAGAGAGAGAGAGAGAGAGAAGGGGGGGGGAAGGATCGGAGCTAGGGAAGAGGGCGGACGTAGAGCAAGAGGTGGGGGCCAGAGAGACGAAAGAGGTGGGTTGGAGGGAGAGGGAGAGAGAGAGAGAGAGAGAGAGAGAGAGAGAGGGGAATGGGTTGGAGGGATCATGAGAGGGCGAGAAGGGGAGTGGTGAGAGGGCCCGAAAAAAAAAAAAACGAAAGGCACTAGCAAAATCGCTAATGTTTTAGGTTTTTTTTAGAGAGACAGAGAGAAAGAGAGGAGAATTTTAACGTTATATATATATATATATATATATATATATATATATATAGAGAGAGAGAGAGAGAGAGAGAGAGAGAGATGGGGAGGGAGGGGTGGAGCTCACTCCAGGAAGGGAGGAAAGGCAAGGGATATATATATATATATATATATATATATATATATATATATATATATATATATATATATATATATATTATATAATATATATATATATATATATATATATATATATATAGAGAGAGAGAGAGAGAGAGAGAGAGAGAGAGAGAGAGATGGGGGAGAGAGGGGTGGAGCTCACTCCAGGAAGGGAGGAAAGGCAAGGGGGAGAGAGGGAGAGAGAGAGAGAGAGGGGAAGAGAGAGAGAAGGGGGGGGGGGGGGGGGGGGTGGGAGGGGGAGACAACAAGAGAGAGGGGTGGCGGGCAAGAGAGAGACACATGCACAGAGGGAAGATAGCATGAGAGAGAGAGAGATAGAGGGAGGAGGTCCTTGGCTACTCCACTAGAGAGAGGGGCGGCAATTGACGGTGGTGGTAGGAGTAGGGGCGGCACATGGTGGTAGTAAGTTAGCACCACTCACCACCAGTGGTGGGCTAGGGTGGTGATGGTTGCTAAGGGGCGGCAATGGGAGGTCGTGGTGGTGGGATGAAAAAAAAAAAAAGCTCGCTCCAAAGCTCGCTTCGCTGAGCTCGCTTCTTAACTGTCCCCCCCTCCTGGCCAGATCTCTCCACCTTTGAAGGTGTTGGAGGTCTTGGGATTGAGGTCAGGGAAAAGTTTATTCTTTTGCAAGCAAGTTTAATTGTTGTTTTAGACATAATGTTGGTGCATGAAGCTTTCCATCTTCATGGCATCAACAAGGTTTCAAGGAACACAAAGACTGTATTGTACCAATTCTCTCTTTATGGGAGAACATATAATACAAAAGCCTTTTGGAGGGGGAACCGTCTCCAAGTAAATCCTGTCCTCAATTGCTGTCAATTTCTCTAATTCTCTCTCTTTTACATGTATTTTTCATGCCAAGCTAACTAGGTATAGTGTTTATTTTTCTATCTTCAATAAAGTACTCTCCCTATGTTCATTAAGAATTCTCTTAAGGAAATGCTCACTACTATCACTTTAATTCCGCTACAATCAATGCTATTAGCCAAATTCTATTACAGTGGTATCAAAGCTATTGGTTTCTCTTTTCTTGCTTAAGAAGAGCGATCCTTAAATTGTCCACAAAAGGAAGAATTCTCTTAAGGAAATGCTCACTACTATCACTTTAATTCCGCAACAATCAATGCTATTAGCCAAATTCTATTACAATGATATCAAAGCTATTGGTTTCTCTTTTCTTGCTTCAGAAGAGCGGTCCTTAAATTGTCCACGAAAGGTTGGAACTGTTTGTTGCAAGAGGGTAAGTGGGATAGGGATTTAATATCCCAGTTGGAATGAACAAAGTTTGAGGTACACCATTGGGAACAATAGACTTAATAATGGAGTCTTTCGGGGCTTGCCTTTGGCTTAACCATTATTGAGCTACTAGCAAGCTCAACAAGAACCATATCTACTGACCACTATTAGACCCTCTCTAGTACTCTTTGCAATTAACAGTCTCTAAACCATGTGTGTTGCTTGAGTGCTAATTTTCAAACGTTAAGAAGAGTAGCAACTAAAGTTTTTGAGGTTGCGAAAGAACAAAGTAGCATATACATAAATTCAGTTAGCATGACTGACAATAATAAAGAGAGTAGAATGAATATTGAGACGACTTTGATTTTGCACATGAAGGTGCTACTAACGATGCCCCCATGTTTGTGAACTATCTTGTCACTAGGTTGCAACAAGCCATGGGCAACCCCGCTTTACAAGCTGAAGTTTCCCAACAACTTCGCACCTATGGGATTCTCCAAACTCCCCAATAAGAGAGAGAGCTTAGGAGGCCTCTATTAGAGACTCCCAAAAGAAGACTCTCTCCAATGAAAGAAGAGGAGGAATCATACGAAAGAGAAAGAAGTGAATCTCCAAATTCTTTGGAAGATGTAGCTCCACAAAGACGACGTTCCTGTCGATCTCCAATTCCTTCCAAGAGGAAAGGGTCATCATATAGTCCTTCTCTTCGTAATTCCAAGAAGGAAGAGAGGAATCAAAAGAAGAAAAGGGAGAGAAAGAGGTCACACTCTTCTACATCTTTATCATCTTCCTCTTCTTTCGATGAAAGCAACGGATCATCTCCTAATGAGTTCAAGAGGAGAGGACATTAGAAGTTCTATGCTAAAGTTGGAAAAGTTCCGATAAGCTCAAGAAGTTCAAAGAGGGAGTAAATAACATCTCTCTTCTCACCTATGATGGCACTTCTAGCACCACAGACAAAGTCATGGCCTTTAACCAACAATTTGATGCGGCCTTTGGAGACGAGGGCTTCACAGAGTCCAGCTCAAGTTATGGCCAAAACAGTCTTCTATCGCATTCAGCCGATTTTGGTGATTTCAAAGTGTCAACACTAGATACATGCTTTGGTCCATTTATGGGTGTCCAAATTTTGTTTTGGAATGATATTTGGGATTCTAGGGTCAAAAGGGAGTCCTTTGACAAGTCAAAGTTCTTGTCTGGCCTCAACTTCTGCCTGGAGTCTTTATACACATCTGATGTTTCCTGACTCAGAATTGCTCCAAACTTTAACTATAGAATCTCCTTGATGTACTCTAACCACTCCAAGACTCAGTTTTTAATTTTGACACTTTTAGTCAGGTCTATCACTCCTTTTTCTATTTGGTTGGTCGCAACTTCCCTAGGAGGTTAGCTAAGCCTAAAGTGATCCAAATTGAATGAAACTTGGTCTCTAGGCCTATTTTGTGATGGCAAACACGGTTGTAAGCTCAGATGTAAGTTTTGACCTCTAATTTGGGACTTGAGACATCATATGCATATGATGTCTTTTGTGGAAAAATGAAGTGAATTTAATCCCAAAGATTTTTTATCACCAAGCAACTCTCAACAACTTTCAGAATTCAATTTCAACACTTTTTGTGCAAGTTGTGGTCAATACAAACATGAACCTTGCCCAATTTTTGCCTGTTGACACTTTTAGCCCAAATGTGCTCCAAATGCAATGAAATTTTGGCTAGAGACTTCTTTTATGCTTCAGGACACTAGGGTATACTCAGATGTCCGATTTGACCCACATCTGGCCTAAAAGTCTTCATACACGTATGATGTATTTTGGCTCATATTTCACTTTTGCTTCTTCCCAAGGTGCTCCTTGATGAATACAACAAGAATATGTGCTCATTAAAAAAATTGGATGTAAAAAATGCACAAAATCACCACTTTTCACCTTTACCTTCTTGGAATTGCAAAAAGCTTCTTAAATTCAAGTATATGTGTCCAAATGAGGTGAAATTTTGCAAACAAGCTTAAATTATCATTTCCAACCTTTTGTGTTGTCAAAAGTGCAATTGGACTTTCAGATCTTGACTTGAGATATCATACACGTATGATGTCTATTGGCTCAGAATTAGCCCAAACTTGAACTTAAAAAAAAATGGATGTTAAAAATGCACAAAATCACCACTTTTCACTTTTACCTTCTTGGAATTGCAAAAAGCTTCTTAAGTTCAAGGATATGTGTCCAAATGAGATGAAATTTTGCAAACAAGCTTAAATTATCATTTCCAAACCTCTTGTGTGGTCAAAAGTGCAATTGGACTTTCGCATCTCGACTTGAGACATCATACGCATATGATGTCTATTTGCTCATAATTAGCCCAAACTTGAAGTTTAGACTCTCCTTGATATACTCTATTGACTCCAAGTTCTGGTTTGTGATTCAGAAACGTGTAGGCATGTCAATCTCTCCTAATTCTGTCTTAGTTGCTATCAGTATCTTTGGGAGGTCTTTTGAGTAAAAATGCTCCAAATTGGATGAAACTTGGTCTATAAGCTTGTTTTGTGGTGCTAAACACCTGGTCTACTCTGATGTCAACTTTGGTCCCTAAAATTTTCCTTTAGACATCATATGCATATGATGTCTAGCTGGTCAAATTGAAGTGAAACTTACTCCAGAGGTCTCTAACCTCACAAGCAACTCACAACAGCTTTCGGAATTCAATTCCAACACCTTTTGTGATAGATATGATCAACTCAAGCATTCACGTTGCCTAGATCTGTTGTGGCTTTTACAAGCCCAAAAATGCTTCAAATTCAATTGATTTTTTCCTATTTACTTCTTAACCGATCTAGATCACAAGGGTGCACTCAGATGTATCTTTTGACCTCACATTTTGCCTCTAGGACATCATACTCGTATGATGTCTATCTTGTCAGAATGGACCTATTTGCTTCTTAACTGATCTAGATCACAAGGGTGCACTCAGATGTATCTTTTGACCTCACATTTTGCCTCTAGGACATCATACTCGTATGATGTCTATCTTGTCAGAATGGACCTCTGTTTCTACCCCAGGTGCTCCTTGGTATATACAACATGCACATGTGCTCACATCAAATTTTGGAAATCAAAATTGCACAAATTTACCACTTTTTTACAAGGAAATCTCCAAAAAGAGTAAAATCCTCTCAATTCTCAATCTATATGCCCAAATGAAATGAAATCTGGTGTATGTGCTAGCACCCACACAACATGCAAAATAGGGGTGTAAAGTCAAAAATCCAATTTTGCTGCCATAATCTTCAGACATTATACACGTATGATGTCTGTTGTGATGGACTTTTGGCCAAAATTTATTCACAGTCATCTACAACTCTCCAAAATTGGTTTTGAAGCACTTCTACCAATTTTCACGCAAAAATATGCTCAAAAACACAATTTTCTTTTTTCTTTTGTGTCCAACACTCTGTCTTTGGTCTTTTGGGTACCACGGATTGGTCAAAACTTCTTTGAACACTCTGGTGCAGTTAGATTTGTCAAATTTGGTCTCCAAATGCCTCTTGAGACATCATACGCGTATGATGTCCAAGTTTTCAAAATTTTCGTTTTTCTATACAAAATTCAAATGCCCTTTTATATGCACAACATCAATTAATCATGAAAAAATGTCTACAGAAACCTGTTTATTACACTTTTACCCTCAAAATCAACTTTTCAAAGATCGTGAATGCAAAAAAGCTTCAACAAATAAATCAGTAAAACTACTCCTACACATCATATGGGGTTTTGCATTTATAAGTAGAAAAACGCTTCAGTGCCACACATGGACTAGCAAACTCTTTTATCACCTCGATCACCAACAACTACTCTAATCTACAAGAATAATACAAATCCTAACTAAATCTATCTAGTCGTAGACCCTCGGCAAGACACACGCTTCCTGACTGTCCACTTGATCTCGAAATATCCTCTTCTGGATCCACTTTAAAAAAAATGCTCTTTTAAGTCAAAACTAAAGCAAGAAACCATCACACGAGTGTTAGTAGGATTATCAACTCAAGTCCTTGTGTCCCCGGCACGACGACAATTTTATGGGAGCGAATCACACCACCTATAAAGTGCATGCAACACTACCTAGATCAACATAATGTCAATCAAGGACACAAATGCCACGATAGGTGCATGTAGGCAATCTCTATAGCCTGTCAGGTTGAGACCATCCCACAACACTCTAGAAGGCCAACTAAATCAAAATCAAGAATCTCACAGCTCTCAACTACACCACCCAACCCACATACACATAAACAAAAGGAAACTCACCAAACCATATCAAAATTATACGAAACTTAAGGAACACCATCCCCTCATTAGGATACACTTGTCCCAAAGCCTCTACACTCAAAACCCTCACTCCAAATCCATTTGCGATAAACGTGTATGAAGACATAGCAAAATTTTGAAAGTGTCTGAAATTGAAATCTATGAGTACCTATGCGTAGCTTATGTCGCCATGATTCTAACGACTACCTGTACGCAAAAAACAGACATCATTTGATACACTTACGACCACATATATCTCGTAGATACGTTAGCACATGTGCTCCATTTTGTGTGTGCTCCGTTTCATGTAGAATGATTGGCGTTGTGTAGCTCTCTCCGATCCAATCGCAATGGTGAAGTCGGATCTCCAATACGATGAGCGAGCAGGGAGTAGCTCCAAGATGAAGCTCAGGCTCTTTCTCTTTCTCTTTCACACACAATTGACGATAGCACAAAAACTTGCTTAAGATAAATTTGTCCTTACAAAATGACCTAGGTACCTTATATACTAAGGCTACCATAGGTAAACCAAAAATAGAGTTCAATGGGTCAAATATCTTTGTACTAACAAACTAGAAGTGCCATCGCACCCAGTTTTAGCAACTAAAATAGCTATCGATTACAATTGATGTTTTTAACCATAATCCATATCATTTCATAACTCTCAAAAAATAAGACTTTGGTAGGAAATTTGAGTAATGCCGTACTATCGACCCATGGGTTAACATATGTAAACAAGTTTTGGAATTTACATTTCAAAGCTATGGTCTACCAAAAGATAGACTTTGGAGAACAAAAACAATAGTTTTGTGTTGGGCTACGTGAAGGCATTTTCCAGTATGTCAACTCTCAAAGTCCTAGGACCATCACTGAAGTCATCCACCATACTATGGTCACTTCTCGAATTAATTCCCAACAAGGGGCTTTGGTGGAATTCTAAGCCCATGGAAACTAGAGACCGAAATGAGCCTAGAGGGAAGAACAATGCTCAAAATTCTTCCCAAGGAAACTCTAGCAACAACAACAACAAAACCAAGGAGAAAGGATTCTAAAAAGGTAAGAATAAACTCTCTCTTAAAGAGTTGGAGCATTTTCGCAAAGAAAACAAATGTTTCAAGTGTGGCTCCGGGAGCAGGGACATGGCTATCACACTTGTCCCAAAAGAAATGCACGCAATGATCCACCTAGGGCTTCTATGGTTGAATCTCCAAAAGAGGATACTCATTGCAAAGGATCATCCCTTTCCTATGCTTCCACGTCTTCAAACCTGAGTCTGAACCAGCAAGAGTTCACATTTCCAAAGATCAACCTGATAGTAGTGAGCACTATTCCTCAACCACCACGTGTTGCTCATGTGTTTACCCCTCACAATAAGTTGTAGCCAATGGAGAAGGCCAATGGTGTCCTCACTTAGGCACAAAGAGAAGCCCTCGGCCTCAGCCTTCTAGAACGTCCAACTCTTCCATCCCCACTTTCACAACCTAGTTGACCTGCAACAATTGACAAGCCAAGCTCTGGTGCCAATGGCAGACCGATCACCATGCTATCTGATAATATTTATGGAGCCTTCTTGGAAGCAATGGCTGGCTTGTAGTAGCAGATCAAGGTACCAGAGAAACCCTTGACCAAAGGAGAAAATCCTATATCACAGACCATCTTAAAGACCATCTTGCAACAGATCAAGGTACTAGAGAAATCCCCTACCGAAGGAGAAAATCTCATAGTAGAAACCATCTTAAAGAACACCTTTCAGTTAGTGTCACTTTATGACATGCTCCGGTTGGATGCAAATCTTTGAAGCAACACACTTATAGTCATTCAGTCTCTATACCCTCGGGAAAAGTCTAGTGGTGGGCACCTCCCCATGTAGCCTTTTGTGTCCTACATGATCTCTTATCCAACTGCTCCTCTCATTGATAGGTGAGCGTTTTTCTAATTGTGTCTATTCTAGGGCAACAATTGTCAGGTGTTATAGTGGATGGTCGATCTGGCATCAACTTGATTCTTGAATTCAATATGCATGCATTAAGTCTGCAGCCTACTAGGCCGGCTCCATTCCCAGTGACTCTGGCCAACCAGACAACTATTTACCCCTTAGGCATAGTCAACAAGGTGCCTTTGCAGGTGTAGGACTTCACATCTAGCCTGGATTTTGTTGTTCGTCTTCCCTAGGTTGAGGGCGGCTTTCCCTTGCTCATTGGCAGAGCATGGTTGTGGCACATAGTATAGTAGTTCATGATTGGCCCAAATGATGCTATGTGGATACATACTTCTAGCTCCCCAATGAAACCCATTTAACTTGAAGGAGGTATGGATCCACTAGTGCATCATAATTCATTGTCAGTAGAGTCCAACCCTGACCTGAAATAGCCTACCCCACCAGATGGATCAGATGAAGACCTACTAGAGTGGTTGGGAGACCAAGTCTATGCCATGCTATGTGGCCTCTATTAAATTCTTTCCTGAGGATACACCCTTTTCCAGTGCTCCTTTAGTAGGTGAGCCCAGTGAGCCATATCATCAAGCACGAAGTGTGGCAGTCTTAAGGATGATAACTCAATTGCCCCCTTGGTGGAAGCCATCGGCCAAAAATATCAATTATTTTTTTTGTGTGTTTTTGGATTTTGGGTTTGTTTTTGTCGGGGCTGGTGGTTGGGGGGGGGGGGGGGTATAGATCAAGAGAGAGTGAGAGATCCTCTATTTTTTTCTTGATTTTGAGGGAGAGCCGCAATCAATGAGCATGCCAAGAGCAACAAAGCTTGAATTAGAAGGCCACATAGGCATTGAGAGCAATTTTCTAAGTCGATACCTTTTCAACCTTACTAGCTGACATTGGAGAGGGGGAATGGGGAACACACCCAACACACACACAAATGACTCTCTATAGCCTAGGGTATTCACAACTGGTGAGGGAAAAATGCCACGATGGTCCTAAGTGTGTTCACACACATCACTACCACATATGACATGCATGAAAGGCTGATTGGTAGGACAAGAGCAGAATGATGTGGAAGATTGTTTCATTTTCTTCATGGAACCTAGGACACTGTCCATTGGAAGTACCATTTACTATTATAAAAGGGAGAGGGATACTCGATGGAAAAGAATCCACAAGAGGAAGGCGCTTTGCCTGAAGTGCAAAACCAAGGGTCTGAGAATATAGGTAAGAAACTTTGTGGGCCCTTTACAAATATTCCAAGAATATTTGTGGGCACGCGTAAAGCGTGTGCAATCTAGACTGTCCGCTTATAGATGCATAAAATAAGAATTAGGAAACTTGATAGGAACTTTTGTTGTCTTTTAATTAAATAAAGCCTCTACCATTTTGTGCATTGTTACCTTGAGAGAGCATTGTTCTGCATAAGCAGCTAGAAAAGACCTACGTCACAATAACGATGCCTTTGGTTGCATATCCTAGTTTGTTGTGTAAATTTCTCTATCGAAACATAAGAAAATCCTTTCATAATTTCATTGCAACTTTAATTCTCAAAGTCAAAATATCGGCCTACAGTTTATTGGCCGATTAAAATTGCAAAATCTTGGCTAGATTTCGAGCTTGACTTGAAAAAAAACCCGTTAAATTTGACAAAGTCATAATCTAGAAACTAGCAAATCCTTGAAATTTCTAACCCAAGTCGGTAAAACTCTTCCCATGCCCTTACAATCGTGCCGCATTGAAATTCAAAATGCTCCTTCAAGGTAAGCAGAGAACATAAATCCCCACAGTCAATAAAAATGGTGTAAAAACAATAAAAACTTGACAACTTTTGGGAAATAGGCAATGTCTACATATGGTTTTGCAAGCAAGTTTTCCCAGTCAATGCTATAGAAATTCTTTCACATGAGCATAAGCTTTTGAAGTTATTTGAATGTGAGAATTGGGCAAAGCAAAGGAATACCCACAATACAGCTTAGTGGAAGCCCAGGGTTTCTAGCATGGATCTTTGGGATGTAAAGGTGTAATGTTTTCACATTGTGGTGAGAAGGGGGCCATCATGGCATCTCTTTCTATTGTCAACTCAGGCCATTGAGATGGCTATCAACCCTAGCATGTGAATAAGAGACAAGTCTCACTAGGTGTTTAATAGAATTTTAAATTTAGCAATTTTCCATTTTGATAAATTTTTACTTGCTAAAAAGCATGATATAGAGGAGAAGTGTGTTAAGGTGTAGATTATTGTGGCTTGTCTAAGAGGACGACCAAGATTTCCTTGTGATGCCACATTATTCCATGGATGCATTGATTAGAGAGTCTCACCATGTGTGGAACAACATGTAGGCCATGGGCTCTAAAGATCTCTATTTCACATGGAAATTTCCAATCCTTGAAAAGGTTGTGCTTACTGACTACGTTGCACTTGCAATGTTGCATAGTGTAAACTCACCACTTGTTACTAAACATCACAATATTTGTATGCTTACATCACGTAGACATGCTCTCTCCCTCCTTGTGTGTGGGTCTCCTTATGTCGTGCTTTTTGGAGATAGACATATTTCTCTTGGACAAGTTTATTCATCACATAAAAACCCCATTGCATAATTGTGCATCATTTTCTGAATTTAATGAAGGATTATGTTGTCATCACATCACCATTGACCGACCTTTTGAAGAAAGGGACAAAGATTGTCTTAGAACTAAGAAAGATTTAATGAAATCAAGCAGTATGTCACAACTGCTCCTTGTTTGAAGCTTCCAGACTTCAATGTGCCATTTGAAGTAATCATAGATGTGAGTGGAATTTCAGTTGGAGGGGTTTTGACTCAAGAAGGAGAACCAGTGGCCTTTACATTTCCTAAGCTTAGGATCCACAAAAGAAATTACCGAACGCATGATCTAGAACTATTGGCAATTATCCATGCTTTGATACTATGGAGACATTATTTATTGGGAAGCAAGTTTTGACTTCTTGTAACCAACTATAAGAGCTTAAAGTGGATCTTCACCCAAGGAACCTTGAATATGCGGTAAAGGCGATCGGTAGAATTTTTGCAAGAATATGATTTTGACATTGTCTATCACCCCAAAAAGGACAATGCAATTGCAGTCTCCCTTAGTCGAAGACCATTCTTGAGCCTTATATCAATGCCTAGAAACCCCTTTCTTGAAAGAGTTAACAAGGTTGCACTATTAGAGACCCAGACTATCATGAGCAGATTGCCTTGTTCAAAATAAAAACTAAAAGAGTAACCCAATTCTGTAGTATTTCACTTATAATAATCACTGTATTTATTATAGAAAGAGACTATCGATACCTAAGAATACCTCTTTAAGAAAGGCTATCTTAGTAGAAAGACCCTTGATGCGATGCACACGAGCTTCCATTGAATTGATCTTAAAGGAGGTTCAAGGAAGGAAACAAAGTTTTTCTTTGAAGTCACCCAAAGAGAAGTAGCTTAACACTTGGAAAGTATAAGAAACTCAGTCCACTTTATTGTGGTCCTTATGAAGTGATCAAGAGTATAGGTACCCAAGCTTACAAGTTGAAGTTGCTAGATCACATCAAAGTCCACGATGTGCTCCATGTAAGCTTATTGAAACCCTATATTTCCAATGATGACCAACTACTCAATGATGAAAAAATTGTCATGCCCACCCTTGGAGCTCTAACCCTTTAGAATTTTAGAGTCTCAAGAGAAGGTCCTTCAAAGTAGAATTCTCAGAGAACACCTTGTCCAGTGGTAGGACTATCCTGAAGAAGATGCAACATGGGAAGATGAAGCCACCTTAGAGAAGAACTAACCTCACTTTTTCTCGAGATAAGGACATCTCAAATCCCTCAGTTGGAAATTTTGTAACATACCCAAGATGTATCGATGAAAACTATTTCGATTACTTTGCAAAAGTATTTCAAGTTCACGTTTTTGTAAAGTTCTAAAGGATTCTAATGATCTTGCACTCATCGAGCTTCATAACTAAGATGACTTTACCATCATAATATTTCTCTATCAATCAATAAAACTTGATCATTGAGTCCTAAAGCTTCAACAAGTCAACATACACATTGCTGCACTCATTGTAGTAGAAGGATTTGTTGTCTTCCATGGACATGGAATCATCCACACATCGAAACCCACTTGATAAGCTAGCAACATCATTATTGACACATTTCTTTGCAAGGCTCCCACTACAGGGCATTGGCAACAATCTAAGCTTGCTTTGAAGAAAAGTGACAAAATTTTATATGGTTAGTGTAAAAATTGGCAAACATTTCATTTTTTACCGTGAGAGCTTAAAGCGTGCAATCCTTTTTCTTCTTGATTGGAAAAAAAATTCATGGAATTTCCTAGTCATGGTGCTAAATAGTCCCTTTTCCCTATCCTAGTGGGACGACTTTGTACAAGGCTTCATAAGCTTTTGAAATTTATTCCTGGGCTGGCACATACCTCCATCATTTCTTGACACGACACAATGTTCTTCAATTCAATAGAATATTTGTGGTGAAAAACTTTGGCAATGCTAGCTCCACAAGCACAATTGGCTTGACGATGTGTTATAGTAGAGTACATCCTGTTTCTTGGGCATCGAAATCAATTCCCATCATCATGCGCACCAAATGCCTACAAGTTGAAGTAAAGTCTCAACAATGTGCAAAAATTATAGAACACATGTTGAAAGTATGCATGCTTGCCTATAGTTGGTTTGACGTACACGTTTCTTTTGTGCTCCACCACTAGAATATAGCATGGACATCACTTGTCTCTTGTGTTTGCAAATGTGGAAGCCATGGAGAATGTGTGTGAGATGATCAATTCAATGCTGCATATTCTTTTGTGCTCCACCACTAGAATATAGCATGGACATCACTTGTCTCTTGTGTTTGCAAATGTGGAAGCCATGGAGAAATGTGTGTGAGATGATCAATTCAATGTTGCATATTACATGTACTATGTTGGAGTTGAACGTAGTTGTCCGCCATCGCTCTTGCTCCTATTTTTGCTTGCCTTTTTTTTTTTAACTTTGCCATTTCTTCATTGAATTGCTTGGTCTTCTCATTGGTTTCCTCTTAGACATTTTGAATGTCCTTGATATAGTTCTCTTGCTGCAAAAAGTATGCAGCAAAGAGTTGCTTTCTTGCTTCCATTTCATTGAAGAACATAGAATACAATCTCTTGCAATAGCCAAATAGGCGTTCTTTTCCATAGCCTACAAAAGAACAATAGCTCAGTGAAATTCTGAAATGGTGGTGATACATTAGTTAGAGGTTCTCTTGACTATCAACCCATACATTGATTGCTTTACACCCAATGCTTTGTAGTTGATCTGGAGCATTGTAATTGAATGTGCCAACTTGCACAATTGCATATACTTGCTCCAAATCATCCTTGCTAGTGTCAAGGATGTCAATGAGCAACTTATTTTTGTAAGTGGTCATTTCAGACAGTTCCCTTATGCAGAATGTTCTTGATGCCTTGCCAGATTCTTAATAGACTTTTGCTAGTACTAACTTGGAGACTTATGACCCAAGGAAATCTTGAAGTTGTTAAGTTTGATGCATTGTGCACATTGCTGTTGCAAGAGTCACTTTCTAGAAAAAACAAGACGTGCAATTGAACAGGCTTTTATTGTTGCTCAAAGAAAAGGTGGTAACAGCAATGCAGACGCTTCTTATGGTTCTTCTGCAAGTGGAAAATCACTTGTTCCTAATGCTTCTACTGGCAGCAATTCATCTGGAAATTTTTGTGATAAGGGCAACAAAAAGATGCGTTGCCATTATTGTAAAGCTAATGATCACTTGATCATGCAGTGTCCTAGTTGAAGGCCAAAGAGGAAAAGAAGATAGAGGGTGGTTCCATTGCAAATGCTGGTTCCACTACAAATACAACTATTGTTGAGTCTTCCGTGAAAGGAGATTGTGATGCTGCTGTTGATGCAGAATGGGCTTTTATTGCAGAGTGTACCTATAATCCTGTTGTCCATGATGCATGCATGTCAGTTGTTGCACATTCACATGTGTGGTATTTTGACAGTGATGCTACAAAGCACATTACCTCACAATGTGATTTGTTCACCTCTCTTGAGTCTATCCCTCATGGGAATTTAGTCACTTGTGCCAACAATGCCTCTTATCCGGTTCATGGAGTTGGAAAGAGCTTATTGCTGCAAATGGCAGTTCTTTCACACTTGTTGATGCACTTTATGTACCTGGGATAAAAAAGAATCTTTTGTATGTATCTGCACTTGCTAGAGTTGGTCTTATAGTCAAATTTGTGGATGACAGATGTACAATACATGATCTCAAATTCGATGATAAAATTATTGCATCTGGCATTTTATGCCGTGGGCTATATAAGCTCACTTTGTATGACATTTGTGGGCATAATTTTGCAAAAGAGTTGTGGATTTTAAGGCTATTTCAAATGCAAAACTTTGGCATGCACGTTTTGGACATCTGAATTTTGCCAGCTTACTATGTTTGGAAAAATCTCATATGGTTGCTTCTTTGCCACCTCTTGAAGCACATGTCAAACATGTCTGTGAAGGATGTATTTTGGGTAAGATGCGGTGTTCTAAGTTTCCAAAGGATGGTTAAATTAGGGCCACATACAGGTTGCAACTTGTGTATAGTGATATTTGTGGGCCCATGCAAACTCTGTCCTTGGGGAATTACCTTTACTTTGTGACTTTTATTGATAATTACTCCAGGCATGCATGGGTATATTCGCTTAAAGAGAAATCTGAAGTATTTATGTGCTTCAAACAATTTCTGGCTATGGTTGAAAATGTCTCGAAATGTACTATGGGCACCCTCCGTTCCGGTCGAGGGGGAGAGTATATGTCTCATGAATTTAATGCATTTATGGCTAGTCGTGGGATAAAACATCAATGTACAATGCCTTATATGTCTCAGCAAAATGATGTTGTTGAGAAGGAAAACATGTCACTTATGAAATGGCATGATGTAAGGTCAAAAGTCAAACTTTGCCACATTCGTTTTGGCTTGAAGCCATCATGTGTGCTACTTATGTACTACTTAACATGTGTCCTACAAAAGCTTTGCAGTCTATTACTCCATATGAAGCATGGCATGATAGAAAGCCTTCTATTGAGCACATGCGTGTTTTTGGATGTTTGGCATAAAATTGGATGATAACGCTGTCAAATGTATTTTTGTTGGTTATAGTGCTGAAAGAAAAGGTTACAGGTTGTATCATCCGTAAACAAAGCATGTCTTGGTCTCACAAGATTTTGTGTTTGTGGAAGATTCTATTCAGCCCCTACTGTCATGTACTAGTCAAGAAAGGACAAGAGGATAAAGTGTGCAAATGTAACAAATCTTTGTATGGGTTGTTGAAAAGCAATCTCCTCGTGCTTGGTATGAGAAGGCTGGCACTCATTTTGTCAAACAAGGCTTTCGTAACAATCCAGCAGAAAGCACATTGTATGTAAATTGTGAGGGTGATGTACTGCTCATTGTGGTTCTTTCTTGATATATCATTGGACCAAATGAGAGACATACTGCTGAATTAAGGCTGATTTGAATGCTACTTTCAAAATGAAAGATTTGGGGTTGTTGCATCATTACTTAGGTATACAATTTAAGCAGTGTGATGGTGGTTGTTGCCTTGTGTCAGAAAAGTTACATAGAGACATTGCTATGTAAGTTTGGACTTGAGGATTGCAAACCTATTGCCACTCCCATGGAAACATGTTTGAAATTGAGTCTTCATGATGCTGGTGATCTTGCAGATGTCACTCTTTACCAAATTGTTTTTAGATGCCTCATTTATGTATACAACAAGAGGTCATATATTCAGTTTGCAGTCTCACGAGTCATCAGATTTATGCATAGCCCAGGGTCTAAGCATTGGCAAGCTGTCAAGAGGATTTTCCACTACTTGAGTGGCACTTTACATCTTGGCTTGTTTTATCCCAAGGGAGGATCATTGCCGCCAGACTTACATGCTTTTGCGGACTCAGATTGGGCTGGTTTTTTTGACACACGAGTGTCCACAAGTGCTTTCTGGTTCATGCTTGGTAGTTCATGTATATCATGGTTGAGCAAGAAGCAACCTACTGAGACCATTTCTAGTTGTGAGGCTGAGTACAGGGCAGTCTTCATAGCTACGGTTGAGTGTGCATGGCTGAGACGCCTTATGGTTGATTTGGGTGTTGGACAGGACACTGCCAACACTATCTACAGTGCCAGTCAGAGCGCATTGGCAGTTGTGAGGAACCCAGTTTTTCATGATCGCACAAAGCACATTGAGGTGCATTACCACTATGTCAGGGAGAGGCTCTCAGCAGGAGAGATCAGCTTGGCTTATGTGCCAACACAGGACAACCTTGCAGATCTTTTCACAAAGGCATTGTCTCATGAGAAGTTCGAAGCTTTTCTCAAAGCTTTGGGCTTACTCCCCTTTGTGGACTGATCATGTCCTCGGGGCATGGCACTTCCCTTTACTCTATGTGCCAGCTCTCGTTCACCGCATCACTCCAGGGAGGATTTGTTACCATATACATGTGGTAGTGATGTGTGTGAACACACTTAGGACCGTCGGGGCATTTTTTCCCTCACTAGGAGGTTTTTTCCCCATGCATTGTATATACACATCTCTCTAGGGCTAACTTCATTGCACACTAAGTAAAACATTCTCTGTTGTGTGCCTTGAGCTTTCTCCGTCTTCTCCAAGCTGTGTGTGATTTCTTGGAGCCCTAGTTCCAACATCTCTCTCTCTCTCTCTCTCTCTCTCTCTCTCTCTCTGTGTGTGTGTGTGTGTGTGTGTGTGTGCGCGCGCGTGTGTTTCCTTGCTTCCGTAGCTCCGCTTGCGGTCGATGTAGCTCAACACAAGTCCGCTGGCGTGCTTGCATCGATTGTTGATGTCGTGATACCTTTTGGAGCTCACATACAATACACATGGGTAAGAAAAAGGTTCTATTTGCATGCATGGCACTATATTTTTTTGTTGATTTGGCTGCTGATGTTGAGAATTCGTGTGATGAAGGGGTCAATTCAGCAGGCCTAGGTCGTGTGCTACACAATCAGTGGAGGTCACAAAGCCATGCGAGAGACGTGTCGTGCACCTCGACGATGCTCTATCAATTCAGTAGGCATGGCCAAGGACTGTGCGTAGCCATCATCAAGGTGGTTCATAGCAACGGCACCTGACCTGAGAGATTCACACTGAGAGTTGTGCAGTCTACACCCCTGCTGCCCTAGCGACCAACGTAATCAACCACGTCTCTTTCATGCAATGGTAAGAGAGAACAGTGGGTTAATTTCAATTTTGTCGTTGATACAAATTGGCAGAGTTTGCCATTGTAAGCTCAATGTTTGTGGTCTTCAAAGTGAAACATGTTTCTCCATGCACGTACAAAAACATAAATTTTATAAACAAACTGATGCATTGGGGGAATTAGCTACATTTTGGCACACCCTCAGCACTATACCACGAGGTAGTAAAGGAAGCCTTAGCTAGCAGTGGGATCAAGGGAGGAGAAGTCGGGTGCGATTTTTGGGCCGATCTACGTCATCCACGCAAGCAAAGAAAAGTAAACATGGATTAGGCGCTTGCGTGGAGCTCTCAGGCGGCAAGGGGGGCCACATTGGCAAAAAATGGAATGAGGTAGAGCATGAGTGAGTCGAAATTTTGAATCGTCCTATAGGTGGCTCGAAGGAGAATTTGAATTGGTGGGGTGATGGAAAGGGGCCAAACCTTAGTGAATCAGGAGGCAGGGCAAGCGAGTTGGGATGTTGGGGAACCTGAGGCAACACATGATGTCAATGGAGTAAGTGTGCAATGTTGAAAGAAGGCTACACGATTTCCCAAGCAAGGGGCATCAAGGGCAACTGTGTAAAGATTCCATCAATGGGGCAAGGGAACAAGGTACATCCTATGCTTGTAACCCCCTCTTGTAACCTATCTCTGCTATTTATTTTTGTGTGTGTATGCCAAATGCATGAGGGGAGCAATTTGCTTTGCTATTGGTCCAAGACGACGTTAGTGGGGATGTCTTGCTATTTAGTCAATGTTGCGCTCGATGGAGTTGATGATTATATTAACTTGTGGATGACAACCATGGATCCACACCTTGCAGTTCCCTTTAAAGGTAAATCCACCATATCCCCAAGACCAACGTATCTTGGAGGGCTAGCTTGTGCTAAAGGAGGGTTCTACTTGAGAAGCTCAAGCTATACTTGCATGTCCACATGTGATGCAAAAAGAAGAGTGAGGAGTTTGTCATGTTAGATTTGGGTGTTAATGCACACAATTTGGGGGACCAAAAGGGTGTGAAGCTTGTGTGTGTGTGTGTGTGTGTGTGTGTGTGTGTGTGAGAGAGAGAGAGAGAGAGGGCCGCAAAAGGAAGAGCTATGTTGTGTTTCCACAGAGAGAGTAGATGGATGAACTGTGCAATGTTCCTTTTCATGAAGATATCACTTGTAGGACATTAGTTGAGGAGAAAAAAAATCAAGTGAGACTCTTGAGATGTAAAACCTCTCCAAAGTCGAAAGTGCCGAGGTTGAGGTCAATGAAGATCCCAACCCTTCAAAAGATCCCAATTACCTAGGGCAGATCTTGAACCAATTTTCCTACATCTCAAAGACCTTCTTTTCATTCGATGAGAAGTTGTACTTGTTAATGCTGGCAGATTTGTGGGACACAATTAGGGTGTCACTCGATGTGCTTAAGTCATATAATGCTTGAGGAGTGATGGACCTAAAGAAATGGACCAAGGTGTTGGAAGATTTAAGGCTAGCCATAGAAGGAGGATTACAACAACACTACATGTGCCTTAAATAATCTGGCTTGAAGATACCCTACATTGAAGGTTTGGAGCAAATAGTGCATGCAGCCCATTGTCCTTTAAGGGATGGAAAATAGTGAATGTCACCATCAATCTGGCTTGAAGATACCATACAATGAGGGTTTGGAGCAAATAGTGCATGCAACCCATTGTCTTTCAAGGGATGGAAAATAATGACTGCCACCATCAATGCAATCCAGACAAAATGGTGCACGGATCAAAGAAAGCATGGCACCTCTCTTGAGTACATAAGGGACTCAATTGTTGATTATGGGTGCATGCTCAAAGAGAAGGCTATTCACCATGATGTGTCTTTTTGGACCAAGAGAAGAAATTCCAAGTCCTCTTCAAGCATTTCAATTGAGACATGCTTGTCTCGAGTAGAACAAGAGCTTATGTCCACCATGATCAACTATCAAACATGGTTGGTGCTAGGCTGGTCAACAAAGACTCAAGGAGCGGGCATGTCGCTACAAGAATACATGTGTCATCAAGGTGGGAATACAAGTAGGAAGAATAACGGTGAAAAAAAATGTGACCAAAAAAAGTCCAGGAGATGTGGGTGTCCATTCAAGGTGGTTATGCAACATTTTCATGATGGAAACAAGGTGATTATCGTGGTCCATGGCACTCGTGAGGGGTGTCAGCTTGGTTCACACGCTAACCTCTACCACTTGCCAATGCATCATGACTTTGTTCAACATTGGAACATATCAACATGTTGCAAAACTCTCACATAGTCAAAGGAGAATTTTCACATAGAGAATGCATCTGAGCTCAAATCACACAATCTACCTGTTTTTAAGACTCCAAAAGAGTTGCAGATGTTGCTACATCAAATGCGTGTACAAGGTACATCAATGGCCATGTACTTGTGTATCAAAATGTTTCATGGATAGTGCGTGCTCAATTTGTATGGGGGCTTTGGTTAGGGATGAACTAGCTAGCCTATAATTTGGTGTAATTTCGGGATGTTTTGTAGACCATGATTGGGCTGCAATGCTTGCAAAAGCTATGAGCTGAAGAAGGAAGCATTGGATGCTCATCGTCTTGCTTCAGTTGCAATGTTGTCTTGCTCATGCCATAGTGCCTTGTATCAGGTCATTTTTGTGCATCCGTACAACCCACAAGCATTTGATGAAAGTAGATGATCCTTTATCCTCATCATTCAAGATGAATGGATGTTGAAAATGGATCTTAGCTTCTCATGGAATAATCCATGGGATGTAGATAGCACATTCAAGACAAACATCTTTGGGTTGCCTCTCTTTGCCACTATCTTGCCCAACCAAAACGGGTGGGGATTCCAATATGGCTAATGCTATGCACAAGCGATTTGGGCACTAGCCAAGAAAAATGTGCCTTAGAGTTGATCCTCAAGATGGTGTTTACCAGGCTAGGTGAAATTTGGCCCACTACCATCATCATTGACAAGAATCAACATGAGCTGGAAGCAATTCTTAAGGTGATTCATGAAGACCCTCATTGTTGGATTCAAGATGAAGAATGGGGGTGGCAACAAGTAGAATGCCATGTGTTGCTTTGCTAGTTCCATGTGAAGCATGTGAAGAAGGCATGGGTGGAGAACCTCCTGCCCCATAGGGTTGTGATCCGTCAGTTGGTCAATATTTTCTCTTTTTTGGTACGTCATGCAAATACAAGCTATCATTACATTTGTGTCAACTTGTCTATGCAAGTCCCTAGAGACAAGCGGGATGATGTGTACAATCTCTTGTCAAACCTAATGCAGGCACCACTTGAGGAGATGTTCAATAGGGGATACATGGATTTGTTGCATACTTACTGAGGAAACAAGAATATACAGTGTTATGTCTCGAATGTCTGGTGTGTTTCAACATGTATATGGCAAGAAGGTGGCCGAGGTTAGAGCGTTTATTTCCACATGGGAATGTTGATACTACAAACCTATTTGAAATATTATAGAAGTATATCAAGTATACTTTGCTTGATGCAAAGATAACAATGTCAATTCTAGTTCTCTTGCATGCACTTATATTCGCTACATGGAACATCCATCAATAGAGCATTGATTGAGTTCTTCTGTAGAAAAAGCACGAAATTGGTAAGAGCCAATACACAACACCAAGATTTATTTCATTTTCACCCAGGTTGGATATGACTCTCAGGTTTTTCATGGCTTTTCTCTCTTATTTCAATGGATTCTAGCCATTTCAGCCGATTTGGGGGGTGTAAGCAACACATAGCTAGATTGGCAGCAATACGTGAAGCGATCCTCAAAAGATTTGAGGGTGATTCCTATACGCTAAAAGTGTTATATGAAATTACTTTCTGCTTCAAAATCCTTAGCATTCGTCTCCAATGTAGTGGTATCATGTGAGCATGCAATGCAACTACTGTGATTGTCCATATTGGGAATCAAACTGCAAGCACCTTCATGGGATCTAGCTAATAGTTGAAAGGCACTTCCATTGCCTCCAAGTTTTTCTCCCTACACTTGATAGTTTGCATTCTCTCAATCAGGTAGTAGATGTACAATGCATTGATGGAGACAAGGAACAAGGGTCATTGCCTATAAAGGCACCACAAGCCACGACAATTAGGGGAGATATATTGAGCATTGATGAACAAATCAGTGGATGTATCTATGATGAGAGGTCTTCTACAGACCTCTGAGGACAACATGCACAAATGTGACATCAAGCTAAAAACCTGTCATTCTAAGTCAACTGCTCATCTCAAGAAATAACACCTCCAGTTTAATTTTCCCCAATGAGATTGAAATGCTAGCAAAAAGGGCTCAGTTAGATAGATCCAAGATCATGTTACTTTGATATGGCTTGGTCATGGGTGCCTCAAGTAAATGGTGTTGATGACCAGCAGGGGGCTCATCCTAAGATGGTCTCTGTGCCTCCAGCAAAGCTTCTACTATAGGTGTTTTAAGGCACAAACATTGGCGTGGAAGGAACCGAATCCGCTGGATATTTTGTCCCCATTGTTATAGTAATAAGCTTTTGCTAGATCCAATGGAGAGCCACTGTTGACACACATGCCATGCATTCCTCCTCCTATCACAAAGGGAAGCACTAGCTGGTTTGGAGTTGCCTCTTCTTCATCGCCATGTTACACTCTTCACTGACAACATTCAAGAGGGGAGGATTGTCAACTGCACATACAGCCAGATTGAGACAATGGAGAGAACCTTCACAATCTGTTTGGTGGACATCTCAACACTTGAAATGGTCCTTGCATCACAAAAGCACATGGTTTTGTATGCGAGAGTTGCTTGCAGTGTCTTTCAATCTTGGATTCAATTGGAGTTTTTGGTGTGCTTGTTGTCTAGAAACTTTGTTGGGTGGTTGAAAATTTAGGGTAACACATGCAACTAAGCAAATTTCTTGAATTATATGCATTGAAGGACCTATGATGATAGGTAGAGGGATTCATGACACAATGTATTGATATCAATGTTTATTGGTATCAATTGTAGATTCTCCTCTAATTATATTATATAGCAAGGATGCATGCACAAGAGCTCTTTGACAATGCTTTCTCATGGCACTAGTTCAATTTTTTTGCATTGAAATCTTCTTTCCTTGTTTGTATTTGGGTTCTCAAATGACAAAAGTGCACCATAATTGTGACTGGATAATTTTGGTTTTGTTATGTTGGTGCATTCGATCTGACCTTGTAATGCTTTCCCATGGTGAAGCTGGCATGAGTTATGTTGGTGCATTAGATTTGGCCTTGTAATGCTTCCCCATGGTGAAACTGGCATGAGCTCCATTTTTTATGTTGGTGCATTGAAATGCTTCCCCGTGGTGAAACTAGCATGAACTCCTTTTTTTTTGCATGGTATTCCACTTCACTTGTGTGTTTGGGTTCTCAAATATTAAGAGTGCACCATAAATGTCACTGTACAATTTAGGGTTTTGTGATGCTGGTGCATTGGATTTGGTCAAACCCATGCTAGAAATTTGCACATCTTGATCTCAACTGCTCTATTTTTTTGTTTATTGTAGGGTTTAGGGTCTCCCTCACTGTCTATCTGAAGCCAGATGATGACAAGGGCAACCAAAATGTTTGGTGGGCAAGTGAAGCTACATACATTTAAATATATGTTGAATACATAATATGTCAAGAGAGACACTATGTCGACATGTCCAATCGTCCCAAAAACACAAAACCCGATGAAAATTGTTGTACCCAGCCAAAACAAGGTCTCAATGTGTCGAGTGTGATACTCCAGCATGTAGACTATGTAGTAGTTGTGGTTGACCTTCAAGTTTTAAGCTAAAACACATGGCAAAACAATCACACCAGCAAAGATTGAGCTCAACAATTTTGCTAGACACTACATGCACCAATGTTGCAACTATTCCTTGAGCTTGCAGACATCATCGTGATTGAACCAATTCCTTGTCAGTCAAGTCCTCCTTGGATTCCCTAAGAGACCTCTGGAAACCAGGTCACTATGAAACAAAGAAGATTTAATTAGATTGTGGGGTTCGGAGTAATACTACAAGACAACCCAAATGTAACAGACACGGTGTTTGATTGTACCTGAAAAACTTCATCACATAAAACCCACAATCGATGCCATTTGCCTACTATGGAGCATCGACAACCTTAAGCTCAAGCATTGAAACACGCATGGTCAAGGCACATTGGATATTAGCATCACTCACTTGTGCAAGGCTTTGTAGGCCACTACAAAACAATGTAAATGTTAGGAAATAAGACGTAGCTAAATAGATAATTGAGTAGATTACTTAATGGAGAGAGACAGATTTATATACACGAGATTATAGAGTAGAGAGAGAGAGAGAGAGAGTACACACGATATACGTGGTTCACCCAATGTGGGCTACGTCCACGGGAAAGCAGCCACTCAATGGCTTTAGTACTTCAAAACAAGAAGTAGTTTACAAAGGGATTATACCCTTAATAGAGCTCCCGCCTTGCTTCACTCTCACCACCTCACACTCACCTTGTTGCATCAACTTCACACTATGAAATGTGTGTAGAAATGGCCTCCTTTTATAGGCCAAAAGGGTTGCCCTCTCTTATGAGAGACAGCCATGTGTAGCCGCCCTTGTGCGAATAAGTCCAAATCGGACCCTCCAATCCGCCCATGTGTGGCCGTCCTTGAGAAGACAAGTCCACTTTTGAATTCGGCCACCGGCCATTGAATTCGGCTACCGGCCACCGGCCATTGACTTCCGGCCACCGGCCATTGACTTCCGGCCACTGGTCATTGACTTCCGGCCACCGGCCATTGACTTCCGGCCACCGGCCATTGACTTCCGACCACCGGCCACCGGCCATTGACTACCGGCCACCGGCCAACCGACCGGTTGTTTTCCGATCACTTTCCGGCCGCCGTCCAGCCATAATATTCTGGCGAAAAAGAATATTCCGGCGAAAAAAAAAGTCTCGGGGGCGGAGGCCCCCGAGGCCTTTAAAGTTGCCCCTGATTCTTGTCCGTGAAAATTTTGGTTCCGGTGAGTGATTTTCTTTCACGCACGATGGCTTCTCCTCATAACGAGGGCCTTACAAATGTGCGCTTTTCCACAGAAAATAACAAGGGTAAATCAGGCTCCATACTTAACAGTCAACCCACTAAGAGACTGATCTCCAAACCAAACCTGTGACTGCTTTTCATTCTGGCTTCTTATCCTTGAATGCCGATTGAAGATGAGCAAAAGCTCAACTTCTCCTTGTTGACCACCTTTGTAAACATGTCTGCAGGATTTTCACTTGTATGCACCTTTCCTAGCTTTAGTTGTCCCTCTTCCAAAAGAGTGTGTATGAAGTGATATCTCACCTCAATGTGCTTTGTCCTTGAATGAAAGGCTAAGTTCTTTGCAAGATGGATAGCGCTTTGGCTATCACTGTACAAGACACAATTGTCTTGTTTGAATCCAAGCTCTTCTAAGAATCTGTGAAGCCACAGAATTTCTTTGCTTGCCTCCGTCATTGCTACATACTCTGCTTCCGTGGTAGAAAGTGAAACCACTTTCTGCAGCTTTGAAGCCCAGCTTACTGCTGTGCCTCCAACCGTGAACACATAGCCAGTAGTGCTCCTTCGAGTATCTTTGCCACCTGCCATATCTGCATCATCATACCCTTCTAAAAAAATATCAGTTCCTCCAAAATACAAAGCATTTGTTGTTGTCCCTTTTAGATACCTAAGTATCCACTTCACAGCTTGCCAATGCTCTTTACCTGGGTTGTCCATGAACCTACTCACAACTCCCACTGCATGTGCAATGTCTGGCCTTGTCCAGACCATAGCATACATTAGAGAACCTACCGCTGCAGCATATGGAACTTTAGACATATAGGCTATCTCCTCTTGTGTCTTTGGACACATATCCTTCGTTAGTTTAAAATGACCAGCCAAAGGTGTAGAAACTGGTTTTGCATTTTGCATTGCAAACCTTTCTAGTACCTTCTTGATGTAATCTTCTTGAGATAGCTTTATTGTCTTCTTCGTCCTGTCCCTTGATATTTTCATACCAAGTATCCTCTTTGCAGCACCTAAATCTTTCATTGAAAAAGATTTGGACAGCTCCTCTTTTAGGTCTTTGATGTCCTGCATGTTAGCACTTGCAATCAACATGTCATCAACATACAACATTAGGATGATGAATTTCCCATCTCCCAAATTCTCCGTGTAGACGCAGTGATCCGAGTTGCATCTTGTGAATCCATGATCCAACATCCATCGATCAAACTTCAAGTACCATTGTCTTGATGCTTGCTTTAAACCATACAAGCTCTTCTTTAATCTGCAAACCATTTTCTCCTTACCTTTTACTTCATACCCCTTTGGTTGAAGCATGTAGATTTACATCCATTTGCTCGAGATTTAGATCATGAGCAGCCACAAGGCTTAAGACAAGCCTAATTGAGTTCATTTTTACAACAAGAGAAAATATTTCATTGAAGTCAATACCTTTCTTTTGAGAAAAACCTTTTACCACAAGCCTAGACTTGTACCTTTTCTTCCCACCTTCTTCTTCCTTTAGCTTGTACACCCATTTGTTTTGAAGTGCCCGCTTACCTTTAGGCAACTCAACCAACTCCCATGTTTGGTTGCGATGTAGTGAGTCCATCTCCACTTGCATGCTCTTCGTCCATTCTTCTTTGGATTCATGTTGCATAGCTTCTTCATATGATTCCGGCTCTCCAGAATCTGAGATCAAGAGATGGTTGAAGGAAGGAACAAACCTTTCTGGAGGTCTAATTGCTCTTGTAGATCTTCGGGGAATAGGTTGAGGCTCCTCATTTGGTTGACATTGTTGCACATTGTCACCGTTTGCAGTCCTTGAGTCTTCACCGTCCTCAAGCTCCATGTACTCATCACCTGTTTCTTTTGTTTGTTTTCTTTCCAAGTAATCTTTGTACATATTTTGTTCGTTAAAAATTACATCCCTACTCCTCAAGATTTTACCATCTTCAGGATTCCATAGGCGATACCCAAAGTCTCCTTCTCCATAGCCAATGAAGAAACACTTTTTGGACTTTGCATCTAACTTTGATCTTAGGCTTCTATCTATGTGCATGAAAGCCTCACACCCAAACACTTTGAGAAATGCATAATTCACCGGTTTACCTGTCCATGCCTCTTCTGGAACTCCCCCATCCAATGTCGTTGAGGGTGACCGATTGATTAAGTACACAGACGTACTTACAGCTTCCGCCCAAAGCTCAAGCGGTAGGCCTGGATGTAGCCGCATGCTTCGTGCTCGTTCCATGATTGTCCTGTTCATCCTTTCTGAAATCCCATTTTGTTGAGGTGTCCTTGGGGTTGTCCTTTGCCTCCGAATGCCATTGCTAGCACAAAAGCTTTCAAAAGCTTGGCTACAATATTCGCCTCCATTGTCGGATCTGATGCATTTAACCTTGGTACCTGTTTCATTCTCCACAAAGGCTTTCCACCTTTGAAATATGGAAAATACATCGGATTTATTCTTCATGACATAAACCCATGTTTTTCTAGTCTCATCGTCTATGAATGTTACATAGTACAATGAGCCACCAAGTGATGGTGTACTTGCAGGACCCCAAACATCAGACTGAACCAGCTCAAGTTTTTTATTTTTTCTTTCATTTCCTGATTTTTGAAATTTTACCCTCTTTTGTTTACCATAAACAGAATCTTCACAGAACTCTAAGTCCACTTCTTTCAAACCTGGTAGAAGCTTCTTTGTTTGAAGTATTTGCATTCCTTTGGCACTCATATGCCCAAGTCGGTAGTGCCACACCGCACTGTCAACTTCTGTAGTTGTTGCACAAGCTGAAGGTTGCGTGCTAACAGTACACAAGTAAAGTGTACCGACTTTTTCACCCTTGGCAACCACCAAAGATCCCTTTGAGATCTTCCACCGTTTGTTTCCGAATGCAATGTTGTGACCTTCATCGTCCAATTGTCCTGTAGAGATCAAATTTTTGCGAAGAGAAGGAACATGCCTAACATCTTTAAGCTTCCATTCATTTCCGTTAGCAGTTTTGACAGAAACTGTACCTTTGCCGACAATCTCACAAGCTTCATCATCTCCCAAGTATACATACCCAAAATTACCTTTGGTGTAGTCTTGGAAATGTTGCTTGTGTGGTGTCGCATGGAATGAAGCCCCAGAATCTACTATTCAGGAATTAAACACATTGTCTAATGAGAGAATTAGAGCATCTTGCTCTACTTTACCTGCCACATTTGCCTCCGATGTTGGCTTGTTGTCTTGAGACTCTGTCTCCTTCTTCTTCTTGGACCAGCAATCCTTCTTGACGTGGCCCTTCTTGCCGCAGTTCCAACATTCAAGAACTGACTTTGTGCGTTACTTGCTCCACCTTGAGCAATCACGACTCTTTTGGTTTTTGAACCTCTCCTTAAGCCTTCCTCTTGTTTCCACTGATAGTGCAGAACTTGATGATTCTCATGTGCTTCTCCTTCGCATTTCCTCGCTTAGGAGAACACCCACAACATCATCAAACTTAAGAGTATTTGTGCCAGAGATAGAATTACTTACAGCCATCATAAGGCTGTCCCAACTATCCGGTAGAGATGATAGTATAAGGAGAGCTTGCACTTCGTCATCGAAATTGATTTTCACTGATCGAAGTTGACTTATGTTTGTGTTAAAGTCATTTAGGTGTTCTGCAACTGAACCATTCTCTGCCATCTTTAGATTAAACAAGCGCTTCATAAGAAATACCTTATTGGATGCCGATGGTTTCTCGTAGAAGTCGTCAAGTGACTTCATCAAGTCCTCGGTGGTCTTCATCTCCGAAACATTGAAGGCCACTGTTGACGCCAAGCTTAACCGGATTGTTCCCAGTGCCTTTCGATCAAGGACAATCCATGCTTCATCTGCCATTGTTGTGGGCTTCTTCGCAAGACCGCCTAGTGGCAAATAGAGGTCCTTCTGGTAGAGATATTCTTCAATCTGCATCTTCCAATGTTGGTAGTTTTTGCCGTTGAACTTCTCAATCTTGAGCTTCCCTTCCTCCGCCATAACTCCCACTCAATTGAAGGAATCCTTTCCTTGAGATAATTTAGCTACGAGCAAACCTTGCTCTGATACCAGTTGTTAGGAAATAAGACGTAGCTAAATAGATAATTAAGTAGATTACTTAATGGAGAGAGACAGATTTATATACACGAGATTATAGAGTAGAGAGAGAGAGAGAGAGTACACACGATATACGTGGTTCACCCAATGTGGGCTACGTCCACGGGAAAGCAGCCACTCAATGGCTTTAGTACTTCAAAACAAGAAGTAGTTTACAAAGGGATTATACCCTTAATGGAGCTCCCGCCTTGCTTCACTCTCACCACCTCACACTCACCTTGTTGCATCAACTTCACACTATGAAATGTGTGTAGAAATAGCCTCCTTTTATAGGCCAAAAGGGCTGCCCTCTCTTATGAGAGACAGCCATGTGTAGCCGCCCTTGTGCGAATAAGTCCAAATCGGACCCTCCAATCCGCCCATGTGTGGCCGTCCTTGAGAAGACAAGTCCGCTTTTAAATTCGGCCACCGGCCATTGACTTCCGACCACCGGCCACCGGCCATTGACTTCCGACCACCGGCCATCGGCCATTGACTACCGGCCACCGGCCAACCGACCGGTTGTTTTTCGACCACTTTCCGACCGCCGTCCGGCCATAATATTCCGGCGAAAAAGAATATTCCGGCGAAAAAAAAAGTCTCGCGGGCGGAGGTCCCCGAGGCCTTTAAAGTTGCCCCTGATTCTTGTCCGTGAAAATTTTGGTTTCCGGTGAGTGATTTTCCTTCACGCACGATGGCTTCTCCTCATAATGGGGGCCTTACAAATGTGCGCTTTTACCACAGAAAATTACAAGGGTAAATCAGGCTCCATACTTAACAGTAAACCCACTAAGAGAGAGTGCAATGACATAGGTAGGCAGGTGAGCAAAAACAATTGAGTTGAATGCATGGATACCTATGCACTCCCTCAAGACACTCGAATGGGTGTGTAAGGCCTAAAAAGTCAAATTACAACAAATAACTCTTCTTTCATGATAGTTGAAGAAGCCTTGCATCCCTGTTTACGTAGAGGCAAACAAGGACCAATGGTGCCGATGAGACAGGTCGGAATGGTTAGGTGCACCGATTTACAATTGGCAAAAATATTTAGACAAGCGCATGCTAAAGCACACAAATACCTGCACACAACCAGCCAAAAGCAGAAGACCAGCTCAGACATGTCGACACCCGTAAACTATTGCATGAGGGATTGGATGAGAACATCAGTTCCCATTGTATACCACAATGAATCAATGGTGTGAACCTTCTTTAGGGTGGGTGTTGGTAGTCCGTGCTCAACCCACCTTCAAGCAAGCCCAAAACACACACCAAGTTAACATCACAATATTTGCAACTAGACTCAGCATAAAGTGACCACATCTCAAAGCAAGACATTATCCATAATGTGCAAGTAGATTCAAGGCCTAGGAAGAAGCTTCCCCATGTATGTACTTGACAACAATGCCTTGTCCACATCAACTGCTTGAATTTTTTCGATATGAAAATAATAGATGTCATCAATGCTAGCCTAGAAACACACAATCAGGACACAAAGAAAACCCTAAACTAGCAACAAGCAATGGAAAGAGCAGCAATGTTTACTTGGGGCACACATGTGGCAGTGGCAATGTCTCCCCACATGGTAGTAACCCTACCATCATTGCCCTCTGCAACACTCACATTGCCATTTTGAATGGTGAAGTTGAGGCACACATGGGACCCTGATGCAACACCAAGTGGTGTAGACACATCTATGACAATTTGGGTCTTTTTGCTAGATCGGATGGTGAGCTTTTATCGACGACTTGTTGAAATCACCTGTGTTAAAACGAGCAGTAGAATGAGCAAGGGAGCAAGCTCAAAACTGAAAATCTGCAATTACCAAAAACAAAAACTTTGAAAATCTAAAATTGTGCATGACTTCCCCTCCTTTGATCTCACCACTAGGGCTTCCTTTAATACCCCACAGTACATAGTGTTGAGGTTGACCCACCCTCTTAGAGAATGAGAGTGCTTGCCCCACCGTTTTCTCATGATGGGTTTGACCCAAAATGATGGGGTGCAAACACCTTTGTGAGAATAGTTAAGTGGCTCAAATAAAAGCCTATCACATTCTATTTCAGATTGTTTATGGCAACGCTTGACACATGTTTTATTGGCTATGGCTCAGACAAAGGCACTACCGGTGCCCAATAGACACTATCAAGCTTAATAAGAATATAGGATGTTAATTACCGCAAGGGTCGTTGCCACTTGTAAACACCATTGCTAGAGGCAAAAAGTGGTTTGAGGAGAGGTAAATGGACGAAAGAAAGACGATGGGTTGGGGGTTGTTTGCATAAAATACAACATAAAAGTTTTGCATGAGACATATATGATGGCAAGGTTAGGGTGGAGGTGAGCATGAGGAATGGCATGTGGAAAGTCTAGCAAACCAAAATATTCTACAAAACAGTCAACACATACCCATGTTGAGTGGAAACTAAGCGCGCACAAAAAATTGAATGACTACATCATCAATTAAACACCCTAGCACAAAGCTGTTGTGAAAGGAAGATGAAGAGACAGGGGGCTCGTCTTTGAGATGGTCAATTGGAGCAAGGTGAGAAAGCAATACACACCGTCAAGCATCAACAACACTCAGCTAGTAGTGAGAGGTGCAATGCTCAAGGAGGAAGCTTGGGAGTGCTCTCTCTTTCTCTCTCTTTCTCTCTCTCTCTCTCTCTCTCTGTATATATATACTCTCACCGAGCTAACACAAACCTACATGCGAGTAAGGCCATGTTGCCCACTCTACAAGCCACGCCGAGCTAATCAGACCTACATGCCACTCTAGATCCCAAGGGTAGAAAATCAAAAATTTTTACAGACTTAAGCTTTATGAGCAATGGTTATTTAAAAGATTGCCACACTAGCTCGAAAAAAATAATAAAGTACAACTGTGGTGTCCGACCAGGTGGACGTTCGTTTAGTCAATCCGCCAACAATCTGAGTTTGATTTTAGCATTCCATGGTACTTTTGCTCTTTGTGCAATGCCATGGGAACACTAGGTGACGAAATCTTTTGAGATTATAGTTATCGATAAGCAAAAAGGATCCAATATGGAGGATTTATAAGAGAAAATAAAAATCAAGAAGTACTCACTAAGTAATTTTTGATGGCAATGTGAGAGTGCAAATAGACTTGAGATCATTTGATATGAAAAGAGTTTAGGTTTTGTACTATCATAAACTAACTTGCAAACAATATAAGAATTAAAAAAATATGCTAGCAATGTTGATCTCTAATGTATTCATTAAACTCTCTATTTATATATGTTAAAGGTGATGGATGTTATTAAATACACTTCATAGAGAGAAGATATGTTTCTCTCATTTCAATGCATCTCTTATCTCTTCTCTTTTTCCTTTTCCCTTCTCCCTAAAGGAGTATTTTTCAAATCAAGGACGACTCAAAGAAAAAAGAACCACCATAGTTTGAGGAAGAGAAAGTGGTCAAGCAGATAGAAGGAGACATGTAATATATCATAGATGTGGAAGAAAAGACACTTTGCAAAGGCAATGTTTTGAACAAGAAGCCAATATCCTAGCAAAAGATGGAAAAGAAAAGGAAACACCAAAAAGAGGCCAAACAACCTTTGAAAGAATGTTTTGAAATTCCCCATTGTATTTTGGGTATACATTATGAATGTTCAAGCAAGTCCTCATTGTTGGATTGAAGAAACATGGGGAACCAAAGTCTTGCTACTCTACCATGTGAGTTGGAGTGCAGGATATGGAAAGTGCAAAGTTGAAAACTTTGAGGGAGAGGGGGGATGTTGAAGTAATAGGTTGAGAGTGAATGATAGAAAGTGTGATTTATCCTACATGCAATGTAAGTATCCTATTGTCTCATATAAAGAGGAAGACTCGTTTTTTAATGCAATTATCCACGTTCTCTCATTGAGTTCAACACTCTTAAGTAAATTTATAATCACTCACTTTAGACTCAAGATTCTCTTCATAAGTTCAAGCTTTTCGTTCCCATGGTGCTGCCCAAAATCCATATAAATATCACAAGAAGGGACCGTAATGTATAAATTGTAAATAAATTTTATACAAATAAAATACACCATTTTCCTATTCAATCTATAATTTTTTTCCAACTCCATTTAATGATACCCTTCCGTATATGAAAATGTTAAGAAATAAAATTTAATAACCCCTTCTACTACACTCACGTGAGTCACATGATTATTAAGTGACCAACCCAAGGGGAGGAGGATATCTATTTGAATGCTCTACCACTACGCTGTGCTTGTTAGTCAAAAGAGTCCATGAGCCATGCGATTGTTGCTTTGGAGCTCAAAGTCCAAAAGATGTTCCATGTTGACTACATGATGCTACGCTCCATCAAATTGAGACACTTCTTCTTCGGCAGACGCTATGACAAGGCCACTTCTTGGTTATACTTTAGTTTTGCCCACCTATAATGTTAAGCCAATTGATACTAACGCATTTTCTTCAGCAGACGCTATGACAAGGCCACTTCTTGGTTATACTTTAGTTTTGCCCACCTATAATGTTAAGCCAATTGATACTCACGCATTTTCTTCAACACAAGAGTACGTTCTGGAACATAAAAATTATTCATATTATGCAGGCCTGTTAAAACATACAGACCTATTTGTTATGTCGAAACTAGCCTCCAAAACATACTTAAGTCATACTTTCATACGCCTTTGCCTACCCTGCAATTTAAAAAACTATGTTTTATATGCTTATGCATGTTACACCAAGGCCACCTCCTGGTTAAATATCCAAGAGAATGCTGCTGCCTTTGGACCTTTTCTAACCCTAGAGCTCGCATGCTCTTCCAACTTCCTCATTCGAAGCGGAAGACTGCACACATAATCCTGCGCCTGCAGTCCCCTGCTGGATAGGCCTCCCAACTTCTCCACATTCCATCTCTGAATCAAGTGCTCCAAAATATCAGCATAATCTCTTGCAGTGTACACCCCCATCTTTTGAGCAACAAGAGCAAACTTGTCGAATATATTCTGATCGCATCCATCATACATTAAATGTGCAGGCATGGATATTTTCTTCCGCATCATATCTTCCAAGCCGAGCATGGTTCCATCAGGATCCAGCTCAAATAGCTTTTCGACAATCTTCATATATGCATTCTCGTGCCTTTTCTCATCCGCTGCAATCGTACCGCAAATCTTAGCCAGTTTCAAATCTCCAAACTCTTTGGCTTGCCGTGCAGTGTTCCCATGAGAAATGAAGGTTGCTCTTTCTTGGAAAGAAGTGTAGATGAAGCCAAGGTAGGGATTGTTTTCTGTTCTAGGGTCCTGGAACAAAAGCAAACACAATAAACATCGCAGTTTAAGCAAATTCTCAATGCTTGTGGAATGGAGAATTCAACCTTTCAAGCTCAAACAGAAAAATGACATGGAGGTATAGCCTGATTGCATGAAATGTCGGGCAGAGCACGATAGCAAATTTACATAAATGCCATCTCCACATCGAATTAAGACAAGAATCAAGCCTAATGAAACAAGGTAAATGTGACTGCTTGAAGCTAACCAACCATTCCAGAGCCAATCAGATACTGAATCGTCTTCTCGACCGCGCGCATATCAACACGCCCACTGAGATAAAGGTATTTATTGAGTAGATCCCCATGTCTGTTCTCCTCAGCTGTCCATGCGCGAGTCCAGCGAGCCCAAGGGGTGAGAGATGCGCCCGTCTCATCACGAACCCCATCTAGAGTGTTGAGCATGGTTTGATAAGTAGGCAAGGCCTCTTCGGTGATCATATCCCCAACAAGGCAAACAAAGTACTCTGGGGGAAGCTCCATGGATCGCATGCGGAGTTCCTCGACATCCTCGAAAAACCCTTCCGAGCTCGAATCGGGTAAAAAATCATGCGGCTGCCAGCTCTTTTCCACTGGCTTGAGGAAGCCGAGGATGTTCGTCTCCGCCCAGCCTTGCAATGACTGGAACATGTCTATTTTCTCTGGTGGCATAGTGTGCACTTTGGCATCTCTGTGTGGAAAAAGAGTGAGCCTCTCTCTCTCTCTCTCTCTCTCTCTCTCTCTCACACACACACACAAAGAGGCCAGCGAATCTAATTACCTGGGTACCATTGTGATTGCCATCTGCATGCGGCTTGAAGTCGAATGTTCGTTAATAGCAAGGGCTCTAAGTGGCGCTGCTTTAAGGAAGGAAGCCATAGCTGGGTCTCTGTGAAGCACATTGAAGCCTGTTGGTCTTGCGGTGAAGGCCATGGCAGGCCACCAACGGTCCTACGAGCAAGCCAAGCTAAATAAAAAAACGCAGATTCGGAGGTGTTGATTAAAAGGGAGGGGGAGAGAGACTCAGACGGTGAGTGTGTTTGTGCGTGCAAAACAAGAGGAGAATACCCGGGGCTGCAATGTGGATTCTGGAAAGAACGGGCGGCATGCAAAAATACAAGGGTCTGGTAACTCGGGAAACATTGCTACGTCTGCGTGTGTAAACCAGGGCTTAACCACATGATACAATTTGTATGGCCCTCCCAATTTTTACTCGGTGAGGTTTTCCCAAACGAGGCCCATACAATGAGCCACGTGGACCAATCACACCTTAGACTACCTAGTACAAGGGCGTCGCTTTCAGCGACGACACTGCCTCCAATAGTGCTATGTGGATTTTTTAGTGAAGTAGCTGCTAAGCCATGAAGCGACGCACTTGAGGTGAAAGGCATGCTTGCATTTGGGAAGAAGTTAGAGGATATTGTGGATGTCATATATAGCGAGAGACAGTCAACACACTCAAGTCCTTTCTTGAGCCATGGATGGATGGAAAAGAGAAAGTGGGGAGGATCTTAGTGATGGCACAATCGATGTTGGAACTCTGTGTCACTCAAACTCCATGTCGCTCGAATTCAATAGCCCTCGTGGCCCTTCTTCTTTTGCTAGCCACCCTCACTCAATCTAGCAACATAGCCAAGATGCATGTTGCATGTGTGTGTGTGTGTGTGTGTGTGTGTGTGCGTGCTCGCGTAGGGAGGGAGAGAGAGAGAGAGAGAGAGAGAGAGAGAGAGAGAGAGAGAGAACCATACAATATCGTCTTTCATTTTGGAAGATCTATAAGCACAAAACCATAAAGTGTGTGTGTGTTTACTTATTGTTGCAATACTGCTCTTTGTGTTGCACATGATTGAAAACTTTGACTCTCTCATATGAAAGCGTGAATAGCAACGCAATTCAAGATCCTCCGGGGAACTATTTCCATAAGAGACCTAGAGCGAAAGGATGTAAAAATACTGGAGTGGGTGCACCTCTCTGGATTTGCAACCACCACAAATCCAACCTACTCCATAATGCTCGCTTGTGTCCATTGGCTCTTTACCCTGCTCGATTGCGGTACAATACCGTCCGTGATTGTTCGATGCTAGATCTTCTAAGCAAGATATCACTTCCAACGCCATCGGCTAAGCTTTACCCAAGGGTTCTGAGCCACGTTTTGATATGTTGTTCCCACGTGCTCCTTACACCATGCCACCAACAATTTAGGTCCTCGCCAAGGATTCAATCCCACAGGTACTAAAATTAGCCGCCACAGAGAGAGAGAGAGAGAGAGAGAGAGAGAGAGAGAGAGAGAGAGAGAGAGAGAGAGAGAGAGAGAGAGAGAGAGAGAGAGAGAGAGAAGGAGGAGGAGGAGAAGTTTGAACGGTGTCAACTCGTAAAGGACCTGGTCGCCTTCACCCGCTTCAGCCCCTCCTACCCCGTTTGTCGATAGTGCAAAGTCTCATGATTACATCGACTAGGGCAGGTCAATAGTTGTTGGGGAGGGTCGTGAAAATAGCTCGCCATTGTGGCAGGATGGCTTCCCGGCGGCTATGTCCCATCGAAGGTGATTTTTGCAATTCAATGAGGATCCCACTGATTTTGAGGGAATAAGAACAAAAAGTCTTGACTTTTTATGTGACGTGATTGAGCTTTAATGGGTGCCTTCTCTCTCTAGTTGACCGACTAGCTACCGGTTGAAGGGCAAGGTATCAGACCATGCAACTAAGCCGATAGAAACCATCCCAAGAGACGTTCAGGAATACTATAGAGGGAGAGAACTAATTATGGTAGGTGATCCAAATAGGCAAGGATATAGAAGGGCCTCGAGGCAGGCCCCCGAAGGATGCAAGACTTTTGCATTGCAGGACGATGGAACTTTAGTACGAAAGCCTCCCGCACTTCAAAGTGTGTGTGTCCTGCTCTACGCTACTCGTTCTCTCTCTCTCTCTCTCTCTCTCTCTCTCTCTCTCTCTCTCTCTCTCTCTCTCTCTCTCTCTCTCTCTCTCTCTCTGAGTGTGATGTTGTAATGGAATGGCCTATTAACTTTGAAAGTAGTGAAAACTAGAGAAAGTACTTTTGTGAAGTTACTTTATGAGCATAGAGGGTGAACTTAATTGATGGTAGCGACATAAACATAGCATTTAGTTAACTTGGCATGAACAATACTTTTCCAAGAGAGAGAGTTTAAAGAACATGACATTAGTTGAGGACCGGATTTATGTGGAGTCGGTCCCCCCTCCAATAGGCATTTGTATTATAGTTTCTCCCATCAAGAGAGACTTGGTACAATACAATCTTTGTGTTCCTTGTGACCTAGGTGATGCAATGAAGATAGAAATTTTCATGCATCACGAGCATAACATAAACTTTGTAGAAAGAATTAACTATCCCAAGGCCTCAAACACCTTCGAAGGTGGAGAGAGTTAGCGGGGAATGAGGGTAGGGAAGAGGAAGAAGAAACATTTCATAAGAGAAAGAATTAGTTCCTCACTTATCATCACTCTTCTTGCTAGCATACATAATAGCATAGTAATGAAGATGGATAAGATGGAAAGCTTAAGCATTGAAGCATGGCTCTTGGTTGGATTTGCATTCCATACCCAAGAGTGTTGGAGTAGGCTCTCAACTTCTCTACTAGCTTGGAGAAGGAGATAGAGCTCTTGCACTTTGCACTTCACAAAATGAGAGTATGTGTGAGTGTGTGTGGGAGAGTATACCCCTCAAGCATGCCCCCTACTTTCTTTGGTTGACCCCCTCTTCTAGCACAAGCTTGAAGCTCATTGGATCCCTGCAAGTCTGTTGACCAATCACATGATGCAAGATGCAGTACAAGCAACAAGGGTAGTCTTGGAACAAGTCCCCCTTTCCCCTTTGAGAGAGAGGACTTGATAAATGCAAAAATAATTAATTAAATCCACTAAATTATCATTGGACACCCTTGGAAGGGCAACTAATAGGTTTTAGGCATACCATGAGGGCAACATGAGGAGGAGCTTGACAAGTGTCCCTTTTGCTTTCTTTGTACCAAGCTTGCCTTGTGTGAGGGTGTGTGTGTTCTCTCTCATCCCCCTAGCTTTAGGGCTCACCCCCTCTTTTGTAAGGATGGGATTTGACTTTTTGGACACCTTACCCACAAGCACCTTAGTAAGCAACAAGCATGACAAAGTACCTCAAGCCTGGGTAGTGTTCCCACAAGCACCTCAGGCTCCCTAGCCACAACAAGCACCTCAAGTACCTTAGTCATCAAGCACGACAAGCACCTCAAGCTTGGGCCGGGTTCCCACCTCAAGCTAGCTTACCTAAGGTCAAAGGAATTTTTAACACTAACCTTGGAGGTCTTTAATGAAGCTAACCCGAAGGTCTTTAAGCTCCATTAGCACCTCAGGCTCCCTAGCCACAGCAAGCACCTCAAGCACCTTAGTCATCAAGCACGACAAGCACCTCGAGCTTGGGCCGGGTTCCCACCTCAAGCTCAACCCTAGCTTACCTAAGGTCAAAGGACTTTTTAACATGCACACCATGCTTTTCTTGGAGGAAGACAATCCATCAACGGAAGAGGAGAACACAGAGGAAGAGGAGGCGAAGGAGGAGGTGGAGGCGGCAATGGCCATGGAAGATGCATTCATTGAAGAAGAGGGAGAGGAAGAAGAACCAGCAAAAGCAGGCCGAGTGATCGATGATCGTGTCAATGACTCCATCGAAGTAGTCGGCCGGTGTTTCTTCATCTCTTCTTCATTATGCGAGTCCTGAGACAACCGGTCCTCCTCCACCATCATAACTTCTAGCCCAAAGACTGATTTTAAAAACTTGCATAGCCTCCTCGAATGGGTCCATTGGTGGCGTGGGCGTATATGAAGGCTTGGTTTCTTGTCTTCTGATTGGCTGTTGGAGTAGCACGGTGGCGGGGCTTTTGTCGCTCTCGCTGCTATCCATATCCTCATATGGGGTGATGGATAGAGGGAAGACCCAAGAGGAGGCCCCAACACCAGCCGTGATGATAGAGGAAATGGGCGATCTGCAAGCTTTGTATCCTTCACCTCAGATGAGGATATGGATAGCAAAGACAACAACAAAATGCGCGACGGCGGCACCAGCCGTGGCCGTAGAGGAAGTGAGCGACTTGCATCTTGCCACTTGTCTGCATGATAAAAACGCAGCTCAACTCTTTTCTTGGTAAGCCTAATGAGGTTTTTCAATTGCTAGATCTTGGAGTGAGCCACTTGGCCCAAACTCAACCATCTAATGATTGAAATTTGGACTATTGCCTCATTCAAGGTGCTTCAATCAACCAGTACAAGGCCTCACGTACTTTGAGGCAACGCCCATCATCAAGCTCATGAGCTTCCAAGTCATCTCCTCCTACCTCAATCCTCGGTGCCGTACTTGGCATCCCAGTTGACATCGTTAGTACAAGTCAAATATAGAGAAGAAGAGTAGTCCCTTAAGCAACTCATGCATGGGTTGTAACGATAAAGCTCGACTATATGAGGTTAAGTTGAAAGATGAGAGGAAACACAAAAGCAGTGGTGGTGATAGAAATCATAGAAAATGAAAATTCCATAGTCAATGTGATGGAAAAAGTCGTAGAAGACATGCTAATGTATATTGCAGAAGGCATGATCTACATAATGATGGCTATTGCGGTAGGCATGATTGACAAAAGAGAAGGTATGAAAGACAAAGAAAGCATGAGAGAAGAAGGAATTGTAGCCACAGGGGTGATGATTTGAACACTCACAAAAAGCACAATGATTGTAGGGATAGATACAATGTATATATTGGCACTGATGCAATGATGAATGCAGATACGAGAGCAAGAGGGATTCAGAGGAATATAGCTCATACATGTTTTTTGGAATGCAGAAGGATAAAATAAAAAAGAAGCAAAGTGAAAAACTAAAATACTCATCATCATCAATGTCCAAGGATGCCTAACATCAGGCGTTGTCCGAGAAAGTATTGCATCACTCGCTAAAGAGCATTGTTAATGTCCGTCTCTGGGGGGGGGGGGGGGGGGGGGGGGGGGAGAGAGAGAGAGAGAGAGAGAGAGAGAGAGAGAGAGAGAGAGAGAGAGAGAGAGAGAGAGAGAGAGAGAGAGAGAGTTGAAAACAGTTACAGAGGGAAAGAGATAGGACCTCACACATAGTGATAAGCAAGAAAGGTTTGCTGGAAGCATGGCAATGATGAGCACAAAGATAAAAGCGGGAGCGATCAAGATGCAACCATGACTCCAACTCGACAATATTGGAAGGTCCATTATCTGCATCCAATTCCCCATGGCTATATATTTGCTTGGTGCAACACATAAATGCTACGGGGAAAGGCACGACTTTCGTTTCTTATAATTTTTGGAGAGACCATAGTGCCAACTCTCCAGCATACTTTTGTATGCCAATTCTGCATTGTATAATTAGCATTTTCACTTTGTGACGTTTCATTGCAAGACAAAATGTTTAACTATTCACATTGGTTTTATGTATCTTGACACAAATATTATTCTCCGGCTTGGACAATTGGACGACACCCATACACGAATAGTTGGTAGGTAGTACAATTTAATTTTTATAGTTTGCTGATGCTTTTTGTATTTTTTGAGTTTGTCAATGCTTCGTTAACTTCAGTTTAGCTACATGTTTTTATCACTAGTATATGCTCAATCTTGATCATCATATCTATATATCAAATAGATACACTCTTCTTTTCTCATAATTGGGCAATTCAACTTATGTATTGCAGTACTCAATGTATGTTGTACATACATGTTTATTCCTAAGTGTTGTGATATCAATCTACATATACCCTTGTTTGGCAATGTGTTTTAGCCCAACGTTCTCCTCTTCAATTCCATTCTTTAGCATGAGACAGTGTTATCCTCCTTAGACATGTAACTCTCTCTCTCTCTCTCTCTCTCTCTCTCTCTCTCTCTCTCTCTCTCTCCAAGAAATAAGGAAAAATTGACTATGCTTGATTTACAGTATGGGGTCCCCGATCTAGAGACTAAATGGCCAATATTACTAGGTTGAATGGCCATATGCAAACAACTACCAAAGTAGATTAAGGAGTAGGGTTTAAGCAAAATGATTAAGCTGCAACCCTTCGCTCGATGCAATCACCCCGTTTAGTATCTCTTTGTTGTATAGTCAACTTTATGGGACACAACTTGCTTCTTTCCAATGCTCGTCAACTCAAGATGAGCTATTGTTGTTGCCTATCAATGGATTCTACTGATCCACTCATCTGCCACAATAAAAGTGAGGCGACAACATTTACAACCAACTAAGTTCATAACCAACTGCGCTCCCAAATCTATTAAAATACTGCCTTGGTCTCATTGCTCAAACAATTGTAGAGAAAGCCGTGAAATTAGACCATTCCACAGACAATTATAGAGGTAACCAATCATCATATATGTAATTCTTTTTTAAAAATTTGCCAATGCTCTTTGTACTTGTTTACTTCAGTGCTAGATGCTTGATGTCAATCTGCGTATGTCCTGCCATGTTCTCTAGATGTTCTATAGCAATGCCCACCAAGCAAGACTAGTTTGGCATATCCAAAGGCCAATGATATAGAGGTGCTTTCTTTTTTCTTTGCTAAAAATAAGAAAACTATTGAGCCTTACTTTTTGTTTAATTTTTTTTATTGGATGATACGAATGTCTCATTACAATAGCAGACGTGCAATAGTAAAAGCACTTATAGGGACTTTGTCTTGAGGATGATTTTTTATTTTTTTGGTAGCAACACGAGCATTCTCGCTTGCATGCTTTGTATCATGCAAGCATTCCCGCTCGCATGATACAAAGCACGTCCGTGGGCACCATCTTAGTCACTTGGTCGCATTCAAACCCATGACCCGAGACACGGCAGTCGAATGCTCAACCAAGCAAGCTAGCCCCTTTGGACATCATGAGGAAGATTTTAAAGGTCTAGATTTTCACTAGAACCAAAGATCATTCACTGGCCATTTAGAAAGCCTTAGGTATAAAATTCAATAACTGTAATGTGGAAAGAGGCTTATGGAGGAGAAAGAGCTCTACTGTATGTACGCTCAAGAAATTTCTCTGCTCAGATTTGTAATAAACATAACTAATGATTGGGTAATCCATATTCTATTCTGAAACTTGCATTGTGTTCTTCTTTCCATGCTCTTCATTCAAGTGTAAGCATTGTTAGTTCTGTTGTGGTTTGTGACTACATCTTCATATTTGAGTGCTTAAGTCGCTATTTTTTTGACGTTTTGAACATATGAGAGTGTTCCTAAACAATAGGGTGACCTTTCTGGATAGTTTTGTTGCAGTTTTCAAGACCTTGATAATGATAGATTGTGATTTTGATACCTTGTCGAGACTTGGTATGATAGTATCCTTAGACCTCTAAAACCTCCTCCTAAAGTTTCATTGCATTTTAATTTTGTTTGAGTACTGAAGTGGCATGATGATCGAGAGCGCTTTTAGTGAGAAATTGACACAGAAAAGTCACTCACACCAAAATTGCTCTACGCAACTCCAAATTGAGTCGGGTATAGCCAAGAAGAAAGCTTGCAAGAAACATGTTTAAAAATTGTTTTTTTTTTTTCCTTATTCCAAAATTTTAGGGTACCCAGAATCAGTTTCCAAAGACCAAAGGGTGACAAAGTCTTGACTTTTGAGAGACGGAGACAAACAGGGATAAGTTGCATTGAGCAAGGTTGAGCTTTTTCAAGACTCTCTTGAGAGGTTTTTAGTGATCCTTGATGACAAATCATCCACCACCAGGGTTTTCTACACCACTCACATACATGCAAATTGCAAGAAATGTTGTAATACCTTTGACAGTGGGATTGAGAGAATATCTAGAGGAGAGACATCCTTTGGTCAGCAAACCAAACATGAGATTCATCAAAACCAACGAAGGCATGAGAGTTCTAAGAAATTACGCTCATGAATGCTTGTGTAGATTCACAACCGAAGGTCAACATACATTCTACAAGTGTGTAGAACCCAATGTGAGAGAGTTGACCGACCATAATAATCTCTATGCATTCATGTATACAGATGTCCAAACAGTGCAATTATTGATGGTAGACAAGTATGGATGAGAGTACAAACTTGTTGATCCAATGGACCTAGAACGATACACATACAAAGGTACTCCAATTTCTACTTAGTTTCAGTCAAAAATGATGCCAAAGCACACATCAAAGAGGATTCCACCATGATTTTCTTCAGGAAAATAAGAACAATGACTAATACCATATCAAGTATCCCAATGTGTCAAGACAAAGTACAATGGGTCAGAGGATCCATATGCTCATGTTTCACTCTTCAAACAAGTTTTGAGAGTTGACCAAATTACGGATTTTCATACTCAATACAAAGGATTTAGGCTAGCATTAGAAGGAACAGCCTTGACATGGTTCCAATCACTAAAAAAAGAGGATTTTTCACACATAGAACAACTCTTGCGTGAATTTGCAGAGGAGTTTCTAAAAGGGGAATCAAGCACAACACGGTGTCACAAATCTATGCCTTTAAGAAAGTGAAGGAAGATTTGCTTCGCTTAAAAAATTACATAGAGAGGTGCCCACACAAGAGTTCTACAAGATGAGAGAGTATCAGTTCTCTTCATAGAGGGTTTGAGGAATGAAACTCTCAAAAAGAACTTGCATTTGAAAGCATGCACAATATTTGAGCAAGTCACTAGAGAAACTTTATATTTAGTTGACAATTGCAAGGCTTCCGTAGAGGTGACTAAAGATGTAGATAAGGCGACTAGTAGTGCCTCTTCTCCAAAGAGAAAATCCGCAATAACTAAGTTAGATGTTCAAATTCCTATGGAACCAAGCATTGATCAAGTGATCAAGGAGGCAATTTGAAGGATAAACCAAGGCTACAAACAAAAGCTAAATGTACGACAATGTCAAATAAGGAGATGTGAGATTTGTGGAGGGGATCATCCCACCCCATGGTGTAACACTCAACCTAAGCCGCAACCTATGCTAGGGTAGCAACCGCCTCTTTTGAATGATGGTAGAGTAGTAGTCAACTATATTCAACCATCGTATGTGCCACAACCCACAAGAAATCATAATTCCATGGATGAGAAAACCTTGATGTTCATAGCCAATAAAGAGTATGGTTCAAAGACCATTCTTACCAAGCAAGAACAACCCTCAACTGCACCACCAGCTCTGCAACAAGTAGGGCCATGCTACGAGTGTGGAGGTAATTATTACCCAAGAGACTGTCCTCATCGGACAAAGAACGTAGAGATATTTGGTTATTGTTTAGAATGTGTTCTTACACATCTGATCCTTGATTGTCCAAACACGCAAACAACAAAGGAAAAGTAACGATGAACGTTGTAGGAGTGCTACTCTCTTCAAGTGGATATGAGATAAAACCGATGATTCTTGTACATGCGGTGACAAGAGCTCAAGCTCAAGAAGCTACAAAAAAAAACCTATCAAGGATGAACCCATATTGCCTATTCAAACAAAAATCAAAAACTTATCAGTGAGGACTGGAATAAAATCGAGGAAAGCCAAACCAGACAAAATGAAAGAAAAAAGATTGAAAGAGAAAACCTTCTCAGAAACTGAGCTGCAACAAACCCAAAGAGCAGCTAAAACAAAAAAAGAAAAATAAGGAACAAATAAAAAAAGAGAAATCATCCAGAATTTCATCAGGAGGTTCGGTCTTGGTAGAGAAAGTTAATGAGCAATTGGATGCCATGTTACAAGCTTATGAGGCTAGACTGAAACCCAATCAGAAATTAGAGCAAAGATTGTTGACGTATCTGCATCCAAAATTAGAAAAAAAACATACGGAAATGTGTAAACGGCTCATTGAGATAGGTCAAGCTCTAATGCAACCAAAAACATTGAAAATATTTGAGCAAGTAGTGCTTGTGCCAGAAAAGGAGAACAAAAGCACACTAAAGGAAAACAAAACAAGAAACCAACTAAACCAAGAAATGAAAATCTATTGTAAACGAGAATAGTGGCAAACACTATGGACGAGGCAAAGTTTCATTATATGTAGCTAATTCTAGAAGTGAAAGGACAGTAGCTACAATCCTTATGGGAAAAAAATTAGAAACCGCAAAGATGGTAGTGCTACTTTACAGTCTGCACCTATCCTTGAAATCAACATGGATCACAAGTTATACCCTAAAGATATATGGTCTCTATATGAAGATGTCGGGTCTATAGCATCTGAAGAGAGCAAACCACACTCTCTACGTACCTTGCCATCTTTCATAGGAGAAAACAAAACAAAATTTTAGGTTAGAATGGTACCTTCTTAGTGGAAAGCCACAAAAAAAATGATGGATACCAAAAGCTTGCGTGAATTGATGTCTTCTCCTATACAACGCACACTTTCTCTCTCAAAGTTGCTGAAAATTAGACCGCATCTATGGGGCCAAATGGACAGAAACCTGGAAATGATGGGGTTGAAAATCCCTTCACACGACAAACTCGCAGATGAGAACATGGGTATGACTAAATATGAGAAACCAAAGGAAAAGTTGATACTAGTGAACAAGGTGGGTGACTACTGCGAAGGAGAAGAAGGAAACACCATCTTACCACTAGAGCACAAAGGAGTAAAATGGTAGCCATACTTGATGCTGGGTCAAGAATAGCCATTTCTACAAAGGGAATCTGGGAGAAATGGGGAAGACCAGCTCTCAAAAAAACACACATGAGGTTGCAACTAGCAGATGGATATGTAGAGAGACCCTTAGGGATGCTGGAGAAATTTATTGCATCCTCTTGTAGAATAGAGTACGAGCACACTTTTGCTATAGTTGACTTTGGAAAAAAGCAACAACTTTGAGGTTATTTTGGGATGGCCATTCATGCTTCAACTTAAAATGGTTTTAAGATTTGGGCTATGACCACCTCTACTTATGGAATAAGGGTATCACAACCATGGTTAGCTCAAAGGACCATAGTTACAGAGACATAAATTGAACCCCAGTGGAATATTTTGGTATAACTACATATCCAAAACACAATTGCCTGCTTGGTTGATGAAGGGAGCGCATATTTGGATGCAGAAGCCTGAGAAAGGAAGATTGTATCTTAGAGTGCTCGATCGAACATGAGTACTATGTAAAGGAGTCATTTTTGGAGGATTTATTTAAACCCTTTGGATGAGAGCAGATATTGGCAACTCTAGATGTATGCGTAACAAATTAACGCCTACAAATTTTTGTGATGAGAATGGCTATGACATAATTCCTTGTTTCACGATAAAAGTGTTGAAAAAAACTAATGAAAATTGTGAGTATGAAAACAAAACACGTGAGATAGATAGTAATGTCGTGGATCGTGATGCAAAAGCACAAAAGAAGAACAAAACGCAACCACAAGAATGCGTCATCATTGACATACCTAAAGAATTAATAATAGTTGATTCAAAGAAGCTGACTCCAAAAAATACACAACCAAAAGAAGATGAAGAACCACATCAAATGTTCAACAAAATCAGGTTCCAAAATTGCTAGTGGAAACTCAATCACAAAGAACCCACACACATATACAACCACTTCTCAAAGCGCGGGGTCCATCAGTCCCTACTACAATCGTAGGACTGGTTTCACAATGCAACATTGGTATTCAACAGACAAAGCAAGAGGAGCCAACATATACCAACCTACTAAAAAAAATGGTGGAAACCATAGACCAACACAATGAGAGGCGCCTAAATCTCCAAGAACTTATGGAATTGACTTTTTGACCTTAAACAGGTATGTCCAAATCATCATTAAAAATACATGGCAAAAAAGTCAAAGTTAGGCAACTAAGCCACTAAATGAGTGAGGCATTAGTCCCAAAGCTTCAAGTAATATTTTGTGTGGTCTAAGAGTCTCAGCTATTCTAGGTACTGCTCAAGCTGAAGGAGTTGACCGTACTTACATAATGTCACTCTTGTTGGTATAGATGAGCATAAGAGTCAAAGTCTATGTATTTAAAGTCTAATGAAGTGAAGAAGGAAATCCAAAATACATTCACGCTTTGAGCACAATGAGGTATGAGTGGAGAAGCTTCTATATCAAAAACCCTTCTTGGAAACATGGAAGCTGTTGTGACGTCTTTTGATGTCACATGTGCTACATTTGTTCCTTGAATCACCCATCAACTCCATCATTCACATATCATGCTTTTGTTTAACAAATTTCTCATATGCATATAGAGTTTTCCATAATTGGCACTTACATTAGGCACTCTTTCTTGTTTCTCCTAAGCGCACTAAAAGCGTACTAAAAGAAGACAAAACGGGCAAACCATCTAAACCAGGGAATGAAAATCCATTGTATACGAGATTAGTAGCAAACACTATGGATGAGGAAAAGTCTCATGAGATGTAGCCAATTCTATAAGTGAAAGAGCCGTTGCAAAGATGGTAGTGCTACTTTACAATCTGCTCATATTTCTGAATCAACATGGATCACAAGTTATACCTTGAAGATATACGATCTCTATATAGAGATGTCGGGTCTATAGCATATGAAGAGAGCAAACCACATTCTCTAAGACCTTTCCATCTTACATAAGAGAACACAAAACAAAATCTTCGGTTAGAGTGGTATCTTCTCAGTTGAAAGCCACACGAAAATTTATAGATACCAAAAGCTTTCACGAATTGATGTCTTCTTATATACAATGCATTTTCTCTCTCTCAAGAGTTGCTAAAAATTAAACTACATCTATGGGACCAAATGGGCAAAAACCTGGAAAAGGTGGGGTTGAAAATCCCTTCACATGATAAACTCGCAGATGAGAACATGGCTACAACTCAATCCAAGAAACCAAAGGCAAAGCCAATATCAATGAACAAGGTGGATGACTACTGTGAAGGAGAAGAAGGAAACACCGCCTTACTACTATAGTATAAAGGAGTAAAAACTATAGCCACACTTGATAGTGGGACTAGAATAGCCATTGCTATGAACGGAATTTGGGAGAAATGGGGAAGACCAGCTCTCAAAATGCGCATGAAGTTGCAACTACCAGATGGATATGTAGAGATACCCTTAGGGATCTTGGAACAAATTATGTATCCTCTTACGGGATAGAGTACGGGCAAACTTTATTGATGGCACACCACTATTGATGGCATAAGTGTATCACAACTAGGGTCATCATAAAGGACCATAGTTACAGAGACGCAAATTGAACCCCAGTGGAATATTTTGGTGTAACTATGGATTCCAAAACACAATTGCCTGCTTGGTTGATGAAGGGAGTGCATGTTTGGATGTGTGGAGCATCTAAATGTGGAAGCCTGAGAAAGGAAGATTGTATCTTCGAGTGCTCGATTGCACATGAGTACTATGTAAATTTTTGGAGGATTTATTTGAACCCTTTGGATAGGAGCAGATATTGGCGACTCTAGATGTATGCGTAAACAAAATAACGCCTATAAAGTTTTGTTACAAGAATGGCTATGATATAGCTTCTTGTTTTATGATAAAAGTTTTGAAGGAAATTAATGAAACTTGTGAGTATGAAAGAAAAACAGGTGAGACAGACAGTAATGTCATGGATTGTGATGAAAAAGCACAAAAGAAGGACAAAACACAACCACAAGAATATTTCATCATCGACATACCTGAAGAATCAACAATAGTTGATTCAAAGAAGCCGATGTGGATAAGGCAAAAGATTGATTGTCACCTACAATAATCAAATTCAGCATACATGGAGAAAAGGATTCAAAATCACATGTTCATTTGTGATACATCTAGATGCGACAAAGAATCTAATGTCTTATGGCATGTGGATATTGATGGGGAAGCTGCCAATCATAGATCTAGAAGAAACAATGTGCACAAGTTTTGGAACGCCAATTCCTAACTTTGCAGTAGCAAAAGCCATACTCAAGCTAGAACAAGGGAGGTCAAAGACACTTTCTACATAATCAACTCCCATCACATCAAAGAGAGTCTGATCATGACCAAAAGGTTGATGAACATCTTCTTTTGACAAACACAAAAAGATTCGACAAAAACAACAACAAAGGTCCCAGAAGCAGCTTAAGTGCATGCAAACAAGAAACAACCAACCATCACAAAAAAAGGTAAAGCTAAGGTAAACATTGAAGCAGATCAAACTCGCAAGACAAATTTACCTTCAACGAGCCTTCATTAAGCGTCCCATGTAGCCTCTACATCAAAAGCCACACCATCGACAATGCAATGGAAACCTAAGCAATAAGTTTATCAATCCAAGTTCCCATCACAAAAAAGCCTCCAAAAGAATCCGAAGAGAGTCAACCAAGTGTTGGTATCCAAAGAGTACATCAAAGTTAACGACCCAGTTTGGATACATGAAGCACAAGTTCAACCTCAACAACAAAAGGTGATAGGGTGGGTAGCATCAAAGGTGCCAATCACTGATCAAGGCTACTTTCAAGGAGACACTCCAACAAGAAGTGAGTACGCCCACTTTCCCATGACTTTAAGTCACTTTCTTCTTGGATGACACTAGGTATGGCTAGGGGTCTATGGAATTTGTGAGTTTGTTGTTGCATAAGGAACACTGTGTCTGTAATCTAGATCTGCCTAGGTGCTGGTTCTAGATCCCTTTGGGTATCTTCTACCAAACTTCTTAATTGCTTGACCCGCTCGATCTCCTCTGTAGGGTTTGGGTAAGTTCCTATCTTCTTCTTGGATCCCGGCCATTGTGGCTCATGGCAATCTTCCTTGTTGGTTTCTTTCTTAGTGGCCGTTTTGGTCTCCATGGTTTCACCTGAATCAGAATCCTCTTCAGTGTCGTTCATATATACGGGATCGTCACCAGTCCCTATGTTGGTCGTCACCAGTCCCTATGTTGGTCTTTGAACTGGGGTCTGACTTTGCTGCTTTTTGTGATCTCTTCCTTTATGTTTTCTTCTTTTCTGAGATTGGGAAATTGATGCCGTGTCTCTTTCTTCAAGAATATAATTTTTTTTGGAGCATTGATCATGTGAGTATATTTACTGGTACCACATGTGTACTTTGTGATGGCTCCTCGGTAACCTCAATCAAGTTTAATGGCGTGATCTTTGACACATTTGGATTATTCAAACATTGGGCAATCAAATGATCTATGCCACATCCATTACACATGACTATCGGCATTGTAGACGTGCTCGCTTGATTGGTTTGCATTAGTGTGGCATTCTTTTGTAGCCTAATAGGTCACTCGGCCACACAATGTGGACCTCAACACTCATAGCATTGAAGAGGTGGTCTCTTGGTAGTGTATTTGATATTTTGGCCTCTTGCAACAAGAGCAGCTATATGATATACAGGTTTGTCTTGTCCCCAATAGTCCTCCATGTAATATTGTGGACTTTCTTCAAGTGCGTCAATTCCATAGGAAATATTAGGGTCTATATCTTCTTCATAGCCTTCCAACAAGCAATAGATGACTCACAACACACTTGATTCACAAAAGTGATTCTCGGATGTGGTGGTTGAGGTCCTAGCACTGGACCTGGTAAGGGTGTTGTGTTGAACAACATTTTGGGCCCTAGGGACCATGTGTTGTGACGTTTGTTCAAGAGGTGGGATTGGCATCAATGCAGGCACTAGAGGTGTGTCTATCCATGCTAAGGTTGGTCTATTGGCCATCGTGCACTTAAATACTATGCAATCCTTAGCTTGATGACCATACCTCCCACATGCATTGCAATTCCCATTGAATTTTACTCTAAAAGTAGGGCTTTCACTGGTACTATGCGGACCATAGCATACTGAGCACCATTGTTTCTCCCTTCTTGGATACATATGATTGTTTTGTGGAGCACGATTGTCTCTAAGACTCTCTTGAATTGCCTTGGTAAGATCTGCTAAAGTCATCTCAGATATCTTTGGCTCCTTAGCAATAGTCTTTAGGGTCATTGGCTTGACCCTAAAGCCTAGTCATTAGAGGTATCACCACTTGGGAAGCAGTCACTGTACCAAACTTTGGCTCCCTAGCAATAGGCTTTACGGTCAAGCAATTGGTTATTATTGAAGCACTCATTTGGATTACAACGAGAATTTAAATGCTTCAAGTGACTAATAAAGTCTCTCACGGACTCTCTTTCCTCTCGTTGGGCTTTCTCGAACTGAGATGCTACACCCCAAAGCACTCTCTCTCGTATGTATTCTTTCAAGAACAGTCTCCTAAGAGTAGGGTAAATCATTTTTTCTTCCACCCTTAGGGTTCTATACCAATCCCCAACCTTCCCACTTAAGATTAGGCTTAAAGAATTACTCTTATGTAGGTCATTGTGTTCTCCTAGAGAATCGCATATTTGTTCAAACACTTCGATATGCTTTCTCGCATCCCCATCTCTAGTAAATTTTTGTGTGAGCTTGGCTATTTGTATTGCCTTACTTCTAGGCTCCCTATCAGGCGTGTTACACATATTCTCAGCAATAGATCGACTGATAGCTTGAGCAAATGTTACCAAGTCACCTAAGTGAGCATGCATCATGGGTGAAGGCGCTCCAGAGACTACATGTGGATTAGTTATTGGCATTGGGCTTGGCACATAGGAAGCCCTTGGGTTCCAAGTTTGGTACGGTGTTGTGACATGTGGCGGCCCAAAGTTCATACGTGTGGCCCTAGGCATAGCAGACGTCGAATGTGACATGCTAATGCTAGCTAGTATGGTCCCATTGAAATAAAAGCTTGGGTGTTGTGGTTGTGGAGCATAGGTTGTTGAAACAATGGGAGGGTAGGAACTACATGAGTACGAGGACCCATAGGTGTATATGATTGGTACACACTTGTAGGTACTATTATAGGCATTGAGCTACCATGTAGAGGTGCTTTACTAACAAATGAGGTCCATGGCGTGTTTCTTGGCATGCCCATCATTGGGGTAGGCATGGTAGCCATGGTGTCATCAAGGAAAAGATGATCTAGACTTGGAAAAGTAAAGCTATCACTTGTGGGCTCAGATTGCACTGAGACCCCTAGTGAAACAACATATGGAGGATCTATCAGACTTACCAAGGGAGTCTCCATTTGCGATAAGGTTGGTTGTTTGGCCTTCCTTGTATGCAAGAATCTCATGAGACCCGTTGAAGGCATGTGGATCCCCTTGTTCTGCTCTCTCTAGCTCAATAACCGTATGGATGACCTCACAAACTCTTTGTTGTTGATCCTCTACACTAGTAGCACATGTTGTGGATTGTAGGACATCTAACTAACCCACGTGATAGGTGTGACATGTGTATAGGTCGGTTAGAGTTTTCGTTTGTAGTTTGTACTCCCAGTTCTCATTTAGGAACGCTCCATCTAGGATTGAGGTGCTAGGGGTGTCCTTTGAGCTAGATGCCATGTGGCTCTCTATGGGTTGACCCTTATTGGTCGCTAATTCAGGAGCACTTGATTGCTCTCTAGCAAGGATATTGACAAAGGGGCTTTCTCTTTTAACTCTCTTCGTTGCTCCGCCTTGCGTAAGCTCTCGATTTCCTTTCCCTAGTCGCAATGATGTACCGCTCAACCTCTTGTGCTTCAGCAAGGCTTCTACCATCAGGTAATATAGCCTCTGAGGGGAATAGCTCTGAAGAGTCAGGGGGTGCAGTGAATGGAGTATTTATGTGCACACTCTCCAAGAGCATGGGGTCTACATTGGTCATGAATGGTGAATTTACTTCCCCACCCCCTTCATTTACATCGTTAGCTCCATGTTAGGAGCGAGTGGCTCTTCTAAAGGTTTCCTTCAAGCGGCTAAGCACGCTCGGCACGGACCGTGGGCCCATGGCATGCAATTCTTGGCTTGAGCTATCGGGATTAGGCATTAGGTAACCCTCCATGACGTTGTAGTAAGAGGAAGAGTCACTATACGCAATATGCGGGTCCTGAGTGGTACTGCCTAGGGTTCTCGTTGAGGACCTAGAGCCTATGGTAGAGGAATAATGAGTGCCCACGTAAATGAAGACACTCTCGATGTGATCGTCCTCTAGCATACGACCAGAGCGTAGGTGCATGTGACCTCAATACTTTAGAAGTGGTAGTGAGTGCCCATGAAGGATGCTCACCTAGTTTTTAAGATGTTTACAAACCAATTTTTTTGGTGTATTTTTGGTCCCTTTTTTTAACCGAGCCACAGAATATGGTGTATGATAGCTCAAAATGAGCGTCTTGGCTAGAGGGACATGCCGTGCTTTACAACCCCCGATTCGGTTATGTACAGCCCTCGGAATCCTAAAACTAGTCTTTTCCTAGGTGAGGAGAGGGCTAGAATTAGTAAGTCCAAAGGGTGAGTGTGAAGGGGATGGTGGAGGACTTGGGAAACTTGTCCCACATGCCCTCCCTTCACTTGAGATCCTAGTTTTTATATATAAGGTAGTGTGAGTAGTATATCATAAGAGAATTGAGGCTTGAGCTTGGGCAAAGAGCCCGACCCCAACCTCGACCTTTTAGAAACATATTTTTTAGTTTTTTGATTTTATTTTTAGTCCCAAATATATCGAGCGTTTTTTTAAAAATTACTTTTTTTAATTATTTTTTTCAAAAAAAAACTTTTTCTGAGGATAATGTGGCTGCGTGGACACCGACCTCCCACGCGCACACATCAGCTTCTAGGAGCTCTGTCTAACCTCTTTGAAACTAATTAACAACTAATTAACTGTCTAACACGGAATTACACACTCATACACAGTCAACTCTGCTGCTCACAGTCTACTCTACTTCTCACTGTTTACACTCACTAACAGCTCTATAACACCTGCACAATACAGCTCTTGCAAAACTAACAAAAACCAGTACAATGCAGTACTAACAGAGCTTACAATTACTAACAGAATTTGCCAAAACCTTCTAATTTGCCCTTTACAGTCACTAAATAGTTCTCACATAACTCAGCAAAAAACAGAAAACAGATGGAAGAAAAGCTTCCAGAGGTAGCACTAAGTGCTCCTCAAGCTTAATGCAAGGCTGCTCCCGGCAACGGCGCCAAAAATGTACGCTTTTCCGTACGTGTTGAAGGCTGAGAACTTGCATGTACACTGTGTGCGAGCCTCGAAAGGCTGCAAACACACAGCTAGAGAATCCTAGCAAGCTCAAAGAAAAATGTGTGTCACTCACCTCTCAATGCTACCATCATCGTGAAGGATCCTATGTTGCAAAGAAGAAGGAGATGCCATCGATGCCGCGCTCTACCGCCTCGTCGCCTCCGATGTCGTCGCAATGCTCGATCACACTCTCTCTCTCTCTCTCTCTCTCTCTCTCTCTCTCTCTCTCTAGCATACACACACACACATAGAAGGAGAAGGAGATAGAGATAGAGCATCGAGCACTTCGTAGCTTACACCTCAGAGAATGAGGATTTTTAGGTCAAATGGACCTTTTATAAAAGTTTAGCCCATTTACACATGGGCACCCATAGTGGCCGATCGTTGCACAAATGCTGTAAAAATAAGGTAAGTGGTGCACCTCTCATCGGCAATCACCTACATACCTATTGGACCAACAAGCCCGGTCCCTGACTTTACCAAATAAATAATATGGCGTCCGTCGTAGGTGATAGGGTGTCCGTGAGGGTTAACAAAAATGAGCCTTCCTTTTTATATGAGACATACGATACTTACATTGGATGTAGGATACATCACTCTTTATATCATTCACTCTCAACCTATTACTTCAACATCCCCCTCAAAGATATCGCTTTCCACTCTCCATATCCTATTACTCCAACTCAGATGGTAGAGTAGTCGGACTTTGGTTCCCCATGTTTTTTCAGTCCAACAATGAGAACTTGCCCAAACATTGACAAGTGCAGACCCAAAATACAATGAGGAAATTCAAAACATTCTTTTAAAGGTTGTTTGGCCTTTCGAGTGTTTCCTCTTTTTTTCCACCTTTTGCTAGGAGATTGGATTCTTGTTCGAAACACTGCCTTTGCGAAGTGTCTTTTCTTCCACATCTATGATAAATTACCTATCTTCTTCTATCTTCTTGACCACTTCCCCTTCCTCAAACTATGGTTCTTCTTTTTTCTTTGAGTCCTCCTCCATTGAGAAATACTCTATCGCTAGTTAGTGCATCTGTGGTTGGAGCTTCTGGCTCTACACGGTGCTTTGAGTTATACTTCAAACCCAAGAAATTGACCATGGAAAACTTAATATACTACGTAAGTGTAGAGGAACCCAAGGTTTTGCAAAAAATAAGTGTACAAGTTATGGGTAGATTCTCAATAATTCTCTTTCTACATGTAAGGGAGGTGGGATATAAATATATACTATTATAAAAGGGGGAGGGATTCTGGCTCCCTCCCCTCGACACGTGTCGATGACTCGTCAATCCAGCCAGTGCGCCCTGCAACAACCAGCATGCTCAGTGAGATAGAAAAGCCTGCGCGAAGGGGAGAGAGAGAGAGAGAGAGAGAGAGAGAGAGAGAGAGAGAGAGAGAGAGAGAGAGGCGATCGAATGCCACCGACAATACTAGTCTTACTAGAAGGGAGAAGGGAAAAGGGAAAGGAGAAGAGATAGAGATGCCTTGAAATGAGAGAAACATATCTTCTCTCTATAAAGTCTATTAATAATATCCATTGCCGATAACATATAAAAATAAAGAGTTTAATGAATATATAAGAGACCAATATTGCTAGCATAATTCTTGTAATTCTCATATGATATTGTTTGTGAGCTAGTTTATGATATTACAAAACCTAAACCCTTTTTATATCAAATGATCTCAAGTCTATTTACACTCACACATTGGTGAAGTTGGTTGAAGCTAGAAATGGTACCAAGACATGCTATGGGTGCATAGAAGTGCTCTGCAAAGGGCTTAAGCAAGAGTGGAGGGCCTAGGCAAGCAAAGGCAAGCGGGAATGTATAATAAAAAAGGTATTTTAGGCCAAGAAGGCTCCAAAAAGGGCCAATGTGGATGGCAAAGCAAAGTGTTTGAAGTGCAGGGATAGTGCTTGGGAATGTAGTGCTCAAGATGCTCTAGAAGTCTTTCCAAACGGCTCATCAAATGGAGCTACGATGTGAAAGATATGCTAGCCTGAAGTTGAAAAGTTTTGTAGAACCTCGGCGGATAGGGCAAATAGGGACAGATGGTCCAAGCTAAATTCAATGGATAGGATTGAAGTTCGCGAGCTCTGGAGCATGATCTCTTTCTGGATTGTCAATCGGGTCTCGGATGAGCAAGTTATGACATGTGGAAGATTTATCGGGGTTAGGTGTGTGCCAACTTGACTGCATCAATAGGCGTGTCAACATGGTTTTTTTTGGGCTTGCCAAAGTTCTCAAAGGCTGCATGTGATGTGGGGAGTAGGCCAGAATTTACGGCTCATCCATCAGATTCATGGGCACTAAGATACGTCCAGTTCAAGCTGGCAGACAATCGCAACTGAGGTGACTCAAGTTATTTTCCACTTTTATGGATCGTTGTTCAGAGGTGTGAGAATTGCGATAAATTTTTTGTGATTGGAAAGCAGCATGATGAGGTTCCGATATGGCAAGGCCAAATGGGAATTTGGAAAGTCCGAGTGTGTGCAAGCACCGACTCCATGGGAAGCAATCCGTGAAAAAGCTCTTTGGTTGTAAGTGTAAAAGGCAAATTGTGGCTGGACTTGGAAAAGGAAACTTGAAAGGGAAGGAAGCTTCAAGAGTTAAAAGGAAAAAAAAAGGGTTTTGAATAAGAGCTCAAGGAGCGCCGGTGCTAGGGCTAAGTGGCCTTTTCTAGAAAGTTTGAAAAAAAGGATGGGGAGCTCTATAAAGCCAATTTTTTGGCTCATTTTTTGGGGGGTCTTTTTTCGGGAGACCAAGGGGGCTCTTGGCAGTTTTTTTCTGAGCCGACCATTGGGTCTTTTTGGGAGGGGCCAAGAGGAGCTTTTTGGAAGCCAGCTCCCACGAAGGGGTGTGCTCGTGGAGCCGGAAGCCTTGTGAAGGCCTTAGGAAACCAGTGGTGTAGCGGGGAGCCAACGAGGGCTTGCCCCCACGGTTTTCTTTTGTGAAGCGAAGCTTTGGATTGTGTGCGTATGATCAGTTTGATCTCTTGTATGTGAGTGGAGATGCAATGAATGTGTGCGAGGAGAAGGGTACGGTGCAAGCCCATATGCTTGATGAAAGTCAATTGGAGGAACCCGAGTCGACAGGTGATGACATGCATGTAAGAATGGTGTGCGGTGCCATGCTAATTGCCGTGTTTCTTAAGGCTACAGTGGCGTGTGCCATAGTGGTACAACAATTGCAGAGTTTTGCTAGGAGGGATGAAGCAACATTGCCTATGGAAGAAGACAAGGATAATATGGTAGAGAATGAGTTTCTCTCTTCCTTGGCGGAACATGATGCAGCAGTAGAGCAGGTGCTTGAAGAGCAGGCAGGTGAAGCCGCCAAGCAAGAGGTGATGATCAACCTTGAAGGGCCAATTGACGAGAGAGAGCTCGATGATGCTGGACTGGTGAAGAGGAAAGTATGGAGCCAAAGATAGAGGAGCTCCTAGTGTAGCAAGTGTGCTCTATGGCAGATGATGCGGACTCCTAGGTTGTGTCCAAGCTTTCCAGGGAGGTTTGTGTGTGGTGGTTGAAAGGTATGTTGGTAAAAGTAGTTGTGCAATGGGCTATCAAGCAAGTACAGGATTTTCTTGAAGAGGATCTCACTCTACATGGTTGGGAGACAGGGTCATGTATGTCTAATGAGAGTGGTGATGTGCTTGGTGGTGTTTTTTTGGAGGTGGGCAGTTTGATGTTGGATGCTTGGAGCAATGGAGATATGCTATAGGCAGGTTATGGGGATGATTGGATATGTCATGGGGTGCAACACTAAGGGAGCCTATTGCAGGTGGATGAGCATACTCAATGTTGATCCAGGTGAATGATGACAGGTAAAGCAAGGGGTTGGGCAACCTGCTTGAGCAAAGAATGCGGGTGGCAGGTGTCAGCCTTTGTACATGCAATAGCGTGTTTTGTGGATGTACATAGTGCATGTTTGGGTGTAGTTTTTTTAGATGCAATAAACATGTGTATGGTCAAACATAAATGTTTGACGAGGGGGTGGGGAATGATGGTACATGCAAAGTTGGTCGAAGCTAGAAATGGTACCAAGCCATGCTATGGGTGCATACAGGTGATGGGCAAAGGGCTTCAGCAGGTGTGGAGGGCGTGTGTAGGCAACGGCCAACGGGAATGTATGGTATATGGTCTTTTAGGCTCTATAAAGGGCCAATTGGGATGGCAAATCAAACTGTCTAAAGTGCGGGCATAAGGCCCACGAATGTACTACCCAAGAATGTAGTGCCCAAGATGCTATAGAACCTCATCCAAATGGCTCATCAAACGGAGATACGATGTGAAAGATATGATAGCCTAAAGTTGGAAAGCATTGCAGTTCCTCGACGGATAGGGTAGATAGGAACAAATGACCCAAGCTAGGGTCAATAGATAGGAAAAAAGTGCTTGAGCTATGGAGTAGGCCAATATTTTTGGATTGTCAATCTGGTCTCAAATGAGCAAGTTATGGCATGTGGAAGATTTGTCGGGGTCCGGTGTGTGCCAACTTGACTGCGTTAGTAGGCATGCTGACATGGTTTTTTTCTAGGCTCGCCAAAGTTCTCGAAGGTTGCATGTAATGTGGGGAGTCGGCCTTAATTTACAACTTGGCTCCTTGATGAGGCCTTGGATGTCGTGCAGCAGGGAGCCAACGAGGGCTCACCCCCATGGTTTTTTTCGTGAAGCAAAGCTTTGGATAGTGTGCTAGTTGCCAAGTTGGCCATGTCTTAGCGCTCATATCCATGTAGAGGGTTTTCTTTGATGAATTAAAGCCTACATAGCCCCGTATTGTGTCGATTCTCCCCCCCCCCCCCCCCCCCCCCTTCTCTTTCTCCTGCTCTCATCTTTTTCCCGAGGTGTCGGCTTTGTGGAAGTGTGCCAACCTGAACCAACAGTTCTTGTGTGTGGAGAGAGTGAGTTAGGGCATTCGTGTGTGTGGTGAGAGGGTAGAGATGGATGACAGTGTAATGTGAGTGCGGTGTGGTGTTCTACCAATGCATGTGTGCATTGTGTTGTGTGAAAACGATGGTTTTCATGTAGATTGTGTAGAGTTTTGAAGGTGAACTCTAGTGGATTGGGTCATGTGCATATCTTGGGCTATCAAGTAAGTGGCAATCTTTGTGTGTGTCGTGTGTCTTCCCCATTCCCCCCCTCCATCTTCTGGTGCCCCCACGGAGAAGCACATTGTTGCTCCTATTTAAAGTCAAAGCGGTGGATTTTGCGATGCCAAAGGTGCGGCCTTTGAAGAGCAGGTGCTGCTAGAGATGGCATGGACATGTTTTCCAATTTTCATTGGGGTCGAAGATGCGAAAACCTGGCTTCATGACTATGATTTGTTTCTGCTTGAGTGTATTCTATTGAGAGAAGAAGGCGTGGTGAAAGTGTTCCTCCTTCTGGTTCGTAGAAAAGTGAGGTTTTGGTTTAATGGCCTACTGGAAGAAGAAAAGTCCAATTGTGAGGCCCTGGAAGCGGCTTTTTAAAGCAAGTTTGTTGCGGATGCGCAGTTGGATAAAGTGAAGCATAAGCTGGACAAGTTGAAGCAAAGCTTGGAAGGGAATTTGCAAGTGTTCAAGTAGGAGCTCGAAGCCCTTTGGGGAAAGCTGATCATGGTAATTGATACATAGAATGTCGGGTTTTTGAAGTTGAGCAAGTTTTTAGATTGCCTCCATGAGGAAGTGCAAGACAAAGTGGAGTTATGCAAAGAAGCGGTGGCTCTAGTGAAAGAGCAGAGCAAGAACATTTTGAAGAAGTGCAAAGCTAGACAAGTTTTCCCATTGTGGTGCTAAAGCAGGTTGATACGGTGGTATCCAAGCCAATATTGGTACAAAGGAAAATTCTCGTGCAAGAAGAACCAAGGGTTCTATGGCTACAGAGAGAGAGTGGTCCTTATGCCAAGGATGCCAGCTAGAGAGGCTCCAATTGTAGAGGATGTGCAGATGGTTCCAAATTGGGGGAAAAATGTGCTACCAAATCAAGGTGTAGATGTTGAAGCTCCATTTTTAAGAGTGCTAAAGGTCAAAGGGTGTGGTTTGCACACGAGGTCAAAGCGGTGAAGCAAGAGGAGATTCCCGATCTTGACACAAAGTATGAGGTTGAGCCGAGTGATAGCATCTCTATGGATGTTGATACGAGTTGGGAGACCAAGTCCTCTCAGTCAAGGTATGATGAGATCGATTTCTTGTTTGTGAGTGGAGATGCAATGAATGTGTGCGAGGAGAAGGGTACCGTGCAAGCCCATATGCTTGATGGAAGTCAAGTGGAGGAACTTGGCCTATAGGTGATGACATGCATGTGCCATGATAATTTCCGTGTTGCTTAAGGCTACAGTGGAGTGTGCCATAGTGGTACAACAAGTGCAGAGTTTTGCCGGGAGGGATGGAGCAACCTTGCCTATGGAAGAAGACAAGGATAATGTGGTAGAGAATGAATATCTCTCTTCTTAGACGGAACGTGATGTAGCGGTAGAGCGGGTGCTTGAAGAGCAGGCACTTGAAGCCGACAAGCAAGAGGTGTTGATCGACCTTGAAGGGTCAATTTACAAGGAAGATCTCAATGATGCTCAAATCTAATATCTACCCATTCCAAAAATCTAATATTTACCTATTCCAAAAAGACTTCTCATATTGAATCGATCATTTAATATGGGGGAGATGAATGGGAACAAGAGGTAGAATATAGACATGTGCATATAATGGAGCTTAGAAGACCTTAGGGTTAGCTTCATCAAAGACCTCCAAAGGTTAGTGTTAAAAGTCCTTAGACCTAGGACCTTAAGCAAGATGGGACTGACCTTGAGGTGGGAACCCTACCCAAGCTTGAGGTGCTTGTTGTGCTTTCTAGCTAAGGTACTTAAGGTGTTTGTGGAAACGTTTTCCAAGATTGGGGTGTTTGTCATGCTTAAATGACTAAGGTGCTTGAAGTCTCAATTCAAACATGATCTCTCAAGAGGCATACAAGATTGTCATGTTTAAATGACTAAGGTGCTTGAAGTGTTCAATTCAAACATGATCTTTTAAGAAACATAAAAGACACATGTCAAGATCCTCCTCATTTTTCCCTCATGATATGCTTGAATCCTATTGGATAGGCTTTAAAGGGGTCCAATGAGAATTTATATGCATTTAAATAAATAATTAAACTCTTTCTCTTTAAGAGGAAACAGAGGACACTTGTCCAAATGATATAATTAAATAATACAAGAGAGAGAGAGAGAGAGATAGGGGGGGGGGGGGGGGCTGATTGGGGCATGCTTATTTTCACACACACACACAACACACACACACACACACACACACACACTTTGATGGGTGAAGCAAAGAACTCCATCTCCTTCTCCAAGCTTGAGAAGTTGAGAGCCTAAACCAACAACTCTTGGCTATGGAATGCAAATCCAACCAAGAGCCAAGCTTCAATGGTATGCTCATCTTCTCTACCATCTATATTACTATGCTCAGCTAAGCTACAAGAGTACTCGATGGTGAGGAAGGTTCTTGTATGTAATTCTTCTTCCTCTTCCCTACCCTCATTTTGGCTAGCTCTCTCCATCTTTGAAGGTGTTTGAGGTCTTGGGACTGAGGCCGGGGACAAGTTAATTATTTCATTAAGTTGATTAAGGACATAATTTTGATGCATGAAGGTTTTCATCTTCATTGCATCAATTCGGTCTTAAGGAACACAAAGCTTGTATTGTACCAAGTCTCTCATTATGGGAGAATCTATAATACAAAAGCCTTTTGGAGGGGGGACCGGCTCCAAGTCAATCCGGTCCTCAACTGTTGTCAACTTCTCTAATTCTCTCTCTTGCAAAGTATTGTTCACGCCAAGCTAATTAGTTATAATGGATATGTTGCTATCTATCATCAAGTCTTCTCTTTATGCTCTTGAAGAATTCTCTTAAAAATGATCACTATAGCTATTTTAATTCCGCTACTTTCCATGTTACAAGTCCAATTCCATTAAATGGTATCAGAGCTATTGGTTTCTCTTTCTTGCTTAAGAAGAGAAGTCCTTAAGTTTTCCATGAAAGGTTGCAAGAGGGTAAGTGGGACATGGATCAATTCTCGATGGGAAGAACTTAGTTCTTCGAGGTACACCGTTGAGAACAATAGACTTAATAATGGAGTCTTCCGGGACTTGCCTCATAGCTGTGGCCTATTTCAAACTCCCCAAGACAAGAGAGAGCTTAGGAAGCCTCTTAATGAGACTTCCAAAAGAAGACTCTCTCCGGTGCAGGAAGAAGAAGAGAAAACCACTGAAAGAGAAAAAAGTAATTCGGAGGATGTGGCTCCACGAAGACGGTGGTCTTAACGATTATCAACTCCTCCTAAGAGGAAACGAGCACCGCATAGTCCTTCTCCTTGTCATTTTGACAAGGAAGGGAGGAACCAAAGGAAGAAAAAGATGAGAAAGAGGTCACCCTCTTCTCCATCTTCATCATCTCCCTCCTCTCCCGATGTAAGCAACAACTATTCTCTTAAAGAATACAAGAGGAGAGGACATTACAAGTCCCATGCTGCTTGGAAAAGGTCTTACAAGCTAAAGAAGTTCAAGGAGGGAGGAAAGAACATCTCTTTTCTCACCTTTGATGGAAACTTTGGTGCTACAGACAAAGTTTTGTCCTTCATCCAACATTTGGATGCGGCCCTTGGAGACGAGGGCTTCACAGAGTCCTCCAAGCTACGTCATGTAGCTATGCACTTCCAAAAGTCTGCCCGTCAATGGTGGGATAGTCTCTGTGGGAATGGTGAAGCCCCAAGAACATGAAAACTCTACGAGTTTACATAATAAAGCAATTCCTTGCAAGTGATTCCAAGGACAAAGTGCTCACTGAATGGAAAAGTTTGAAGCTACTCTTCAACGAGTCTATCCACAAATATGTAGACAAGTATTGGGATTTAAATTTCAAAGCTACAGCCTTGTGCGGGATTACATGAAGAAATGGACGAGTATGTCAACTCACAACGGCCTAGCACTATCATCGAAGTCATCCCCCATACCATGGTTGCTTCAAGGATCGATTTCCAACAACGGATGATAAGAAATTTGAAGCCCATGGAAAACAAGGATCGAAATGAAGCTAAAGGGAAGAGCAATGCTCAAAACTCTTCCTCTCAAGAAGGCAGCACCAACACCAACACCAACAAGGCCAAGGAGAAAGGATCTTACGAAGGTAAAAATAAGCTCTCTCCCAAAGAATTAGAGGCCTTTCATAAATTCTTTAAGTGTGGGGAGCAAGGACATGGTTATCGTTCTTGCCCCAAAAGAAGTGTACGCAATGACATTCCTAGAGCTTCCATGGTTGAAGCTCGAAAAGAGGATACTCGTTGCAAAGGCTCATCCCTTTCCTATGCTTGGGGAAAGATGAGGGAGCATGATTCCCTTATTCTCTTTGACCCTGGCTATACTCACAACTTTATATTAAAGGAGTTGGCCACCAAGCTGGGCATACAAGCTTTTGAGATGGGAGATACGATCACTACTGATAGAGATTTCAAGGGACAACAAGTCTCTGTCACGCCTTTAATTGGGAAGTTGAGGCTTCATGTACAAAGCTATGTCGACAAAGAAGATTTCTTCATCTCCCCTCTCCAACATGAGGATGCTATCCTAGGGGTACCATGGTTCAACCGCATGCTGCCAACATAAAGTTCCCTGAAAGGAGAATCTAATTCACCTACAGGGAAAAGAGCATGTATATAGATGCTAATAAGTCTGGTCATACTATACCACTTGTAAATTCACATGCTTTTGATAAGTCAATGAAAAGCTCAGTTTCTGCGTACATGATTTTTGTCAAGAATCCACTAATGACCCTAATGTTTTAGGTAAAGATGATAGGAATCAAGAGGGATTAGAGTTGTCTAATTTCTTAAATGGATTCCAAGATGTTTTTATCAAAGATATCCTAGGAGAGCTACCTCCAAAACGAGGGGTTGATGACCATAACAAAGAGCTTCTACCTGGGCGCTCACCACCTAATAAGCCTCCTTATAGAGTCTCTCAAGCTCAACAAGAGGAGATTATGAGGCAAGTGCATGAACTGGTAGATAAAGGGATGGTGAGGCCTAGTTCCTCTCCCTTTTTTTCACTTGTCCTTCTAGTGCAAAAAAGGGAAGATGGCACATACTGCATGTGTGTGGACTATCGAGCACTGAACCGTGTCACTATCAAAACCAGATTTCATGTACCACGGGTAGAAGATATGTTCGATAAGCTACAAGGCTTGCTACTGCAGTCGGATTGACTTTAAAAGTGGCTATCATCAAATAAGGATAGTGAATGAAGATATCATAAAGACCTCATTTTGCATAACGTTTGGTCTTTATGAATATCTTGTCATGCCTTTTGGCTTGACAAATTCTCTAGCCACATTCAACCGCCTGATGGAAAAATTCTTTTGACCCTACCGTATGTTTAATGGAGTGTTCTTTGATGATATCATCATCTACTCCAAATCCATTGAGGATCATGAGCAACACCTCCATGTAATTTTTCAAGCTTTGGGGGAGAATAAACTTTTCATTAATCCAAAGAAGAGTGAATTCTTCCTTCAAGAGATTCAATACTAGGTCACATTATCTCTCAAGATGGTATCCCTATGGATCCAAAAAAGTTAGAGGTAATAAACGGATGGCCTAACCCCAAGGAATCTACATGAGCTACAAAACTTTATTGGTATGTGTGCATACTATAGATGCTTCATAGCTAAGTTCTCCCAAATAGCGGGACCATTACATGACTTGACAAAGAAGAATGTTAAGTACATGTGGTCTACCAAGGAGCAAAATGCTTTTGATAAGCTTACCTCTCAACCTGTGCTTACACTTTCGGACCTCTCAAAACCATTTGAGTTCCAATGTGATGCTTGTGGAGATTGCCTAAGAGAAAAGTATTGTTCATGTCAAGCTAATTAGGTATAATGAATATGTTGCTATCTATCATCAAGTTTTCCCTTTATGCTCTTGAATAATTCAATTAAAAATGATCACTATAGTTATTTTAATTCCTCTACTTTCCATGTTACAAGTCCAATTCTGTTACAAGCTCCCATTGCAATGTGTGCTCTATGGCAGATGATGTGGATCCCCAGGTTGTGTCCAAGCTTTCCTGGGAGGTTTGTGTGTGGTGGTTGAAAGGTATGTTGGTAAAAGCAGCTGTGCAGTGGGCTATCGAGCAGGTACATGATTTTCTTAACGAGGATCTCGCTCTACATGGTTGGGAGACATGGTCAGGTATGTCCATTGAGAGTGGTGATGTGCTCGGTGGTGTTTTTTTGGAGGTGGTCATTTTTCCGTTGGATGCTTGGAGCGATGGAAATATGCCACGAGCAAGCTATGGGGATGATCGGCTATGTGGTGGGGTACACCACTATGGGAGGCTATTGCAGGTGGATGAGCATGCTCAATGCCAGGTGTTTGATCTAGGTGGATGATGAAAGATAAAGCAGGGGGTTGGGCAACCCACTTGAGCAAAGAATACGGGTGGTAGGTGTCAGCCTTTGTACGTATGGTAGCTTGTTTTGTGGATTTACAAAGTGCTTGTTTGGATGCAATTTTTTAGGTGCGATTAATATGTGTATGGTCAAGCATAAATGTTCGACGAGGGGGTGGACAATGATGGTACATGCAAAGTTGGTCAAAGCTAGAAATGGTACCAAGCCATGCTATGGGTGCATACATGTATTGGGAAGAGGGCTTAAGTGGGCGTGGAGGGCCTGGGTAGCTAAAGGCCAATGGAAATGTATGGTATATGCAGTCTTTTAGGCCAAGAAGGCTCAAGAAAGGGCCATCTGGGATGGAAAATCAAAGTTTCTAAAGTGCAAGGATAGTGCAGAGGAATGTAGTGCTCAAGATGCTCTAGAAGCCCGTCTAAATGGCTCATGAAACAAAGCTACCATGTGAAAGATATGCTAGCCTGAATTTGGAAAGTTTTGTAGGTCCTCAACGGATAGGGCAGATAGGGATAGATGACCCAAGTGGGGGTCAGTAGATAGGATTGAAGTGCTCAAGCTGTGGAGCATGCCGGTCTTTCCTAATTGTCAATCGGGTCTCAAATGAGCAAATTATGGCCTGTGGAAGATTTTTCAGGGTTGGGTGTGTGCCAAATTGATTGTGTCGGTAAACGTGCAGACAAGTTTCTTTTATGGGCTCGCCAAAATTCTTGAAGGTTGCATGTGATGTGGGGAGTCGACCAAAATTTATGGCTCGTCGATCGAAGTCATGCGTACTGAGATACATCCAATTCAAGTTGACAGACGATCATGATAGAGGCGAATTGAGTCATTTTTCACTTTTATGGATCGCTGTTTAGAGATGTGAGACATTCGAGATGCGCTAAACTTCTCATGATTTGGAATTAGCAAGATGAGGTTCTGGTATGGCAAGGCCAAATGGGAATTTGGTAAGTTCGAGTATGCGAGCACCAATTGCATGGGAAGCAAGCGTAAAAAAGCTCTTTGGTTGTAAATGTAAAAGACAAATTGTGGCTGGACCTGCAAAAGGAAACTTGAAAAGGAAGGGAGCTTCAAGAGTTAAAAGGAAAACAAGTGATAAAATCATGAAGCCTACCAATTAAGAGATACTAGTATGTGACCTACGTGTTGCTGCGGGCTTAAAAATACATGTACCCTATTCTTACAGCTACAAAGGTGGGAAACTACATAGATTCTATTCTTCTACATGTATACACTCTCTTGCATTTCAAAAAAATGATTCACAACATCTCTCTATGATTTCCTAAAAAAACTTATACATGCAAGAGGTAGCAAATATTCCTTTAATACCAAGCTTGGCAAGTTCTCACACATCACATAGGATTTTCTAGCCCTTATTCAATGGATTTAGGAATGCTTTATAGCTATTGAAGAGAACAGAGAGAGAGAGAGAGAGAGAGAGAGAGAGAGAGAGAGAGAGAGAGAGAGAGAGAGAGAGAGAGTGAGTCTGATTGTTTGAGAAAAAAGAGAGCTATAGAGTGCTTGCTACCTCCATGATGAAGGAGAGTTTAACCTTAAATAGCTTCTCCAAGGAGCTGCTATACATCTTTGGTCAACATGGAAGGTGATCATGCCTATGTGTACCACATTTGAGAGATGCAGTTGGCCATGGACATGCAGAAGATGTGTAGTGCCATTGCCACCGAATGAGCCATCTTGTGAGGAGTACCACTTGGTTGCATTGACATCGAGTTGGTATGCTAAAGATGGATAATTCCAAGCCTTTAGTAGAGGTCAAAAGAAGCATAGCTCATGTTTGCTCATTGGATGACTTATACATCAGACTCGATATTCTCAAGTCCATAAGATTGGCCCCTTATTTGATGTAGAAAGAGATGAAGAATGGTTTACAGATATCGAAGAATTTTCCTCATCTGCTAGCCTTCAAAGGATCATCTCCATACCCATCTCACATTCATGCAAACCAACAAAAATAGAAACCGTCACTAGGGTCAGACATCAGGCAAGGTCTAGATGAGGGAGAATCTCCCTCTTCACCATCGTCATTAGATATTGTTTCAATGCCACCTTCAACAAATAATATGTAAGGCACTACCACACCTTCCTCTCCCTACTAAAAGTCTCAAATATTCCATCTCTTGTAACATTGATATCGTGTATCCTTGTGCTAGAAAAAGGGCTAGGTTTGCAATCTCACCTAGAAATGTATTTGAGTGTATGCTTACTGCAATTATATGTAGGTTTTTTAAGCTTTTTGGGGAAAATATTGTGTATTTGAGTGCTAAAAAAACCTAGGTTTAGTGTGATCCTACCTGCAAAATAAAACCTTCAAATATAGTAAATTTGCCTCTAAAATAAGTTTTTGGGAGAAAGTTTTATTATTTGAGTGCTCACAAAAAAACCTACGATTACTGTAATCTAACCTACAAATTTTGAGATTCATCTCTAAATTCTAGATTTGAAGGTAAGAACTCCTACAAAGTTTAGACAAATTTAGTGTAAAAACCATCAACTACAATAAATTTTTCTTTAAACTTTCTCATTGGTAGGTTTTTCAAATTTTTGAAAAAAGCATTGTGTACCTAAGTGCTCGAAGACAATCTAAGTTTAATGTAAATATAGTAAATTTTCCTCCTTGAAAAGTGATCCCAAAGAGTAAGAACCCCTAAGAATGGGGGTGTCAAGGTGCATTCCAGGAGGCTACATTTAAATACGGTGTACATTCTGACCAAGACATTTTTAAACAAGAAGGTTTTTTTAAAGAGCCCCTCAATAGTCATTTTAGTTTGCTCATGTCAAATACTTGCATGATGCACATGCCTTTCAGATATAAGAATACACAATTGTATCTGGACATGAGCCCTCACCTTGACGTGAATACTACTCAGAGCTTCCTTATCCTCACCCTTCTCCTTCTAGACACATGCGGCATCCTAAACTACAAACATTAATACATGGAAAAAGGCGTTGTATATCCAAATGCTCGGAAAAAAACCTAGGTTAAGTGTGAGGTTTACCTCTAGATTCTAGATTTGAAGGTGAGAAAACCTACAAAGTCTAGATGAATTAGCATGGATGAATTATAGATCAAAGGGGAGGCATACAATCATCATCATACACACAAGCTGAGAAATTCAAATATAAAAACCTTCAAATATAGTAAATTTGTCTCTAGATATTATCATATGTAGGTTTTTTAAATTTTAATTTTTATGGGATTCTCCAAGAGCCCTTGATGGCAACCTCAAATTTTTAAAAAAATTCAAATTTTAAAGGAAAATCTCTAAATTTTAGGAAAATCATGTAAAGACCTTCAAATATACTTTCCTCCTATGTTGGTTTTCCAAGTTTTTAAAAAAGAGCACTATGTATCTGAGTGCTCAAAAAAAGGCTAGGTTTAGTGTAATCCCACCTACAAATTTTAAATTCTAGATTTGAAGGTGAGAAAACCCATGAAGTTTATAGAAACTTAGTGTAAAAATACTTAAACATATTAAATCTCGATCTCATTCGTAGGTTTTCTAAGTTTTTGGGAAAAAAAACTATGTATCCAAGGGCTCAAAAAACCTAGGTTTGGTGTAATCCCACCTTCAAATTTTGAGAGTTATCTCTAAATTCTAATTTGAAGGTGAGAATGCCTACAAAGTTTATAGGGAAAAAACCTAGGTCTAACCTACAATTTTGAGATTTATCTTTAAATTCTAATTTTGAATTTGAGAATGCCTACAAAGTTCATTAAATTTTTGTGCAAAAGCCTTTAAACATTGTCAACAATTTACTTCGCCTTTTGTCATTGGTCAACTTGCAATTGCTCAACACTTGCCCTAAATTTTCTCCCTATCCTAGGTTTCTTAGCTTGGTCTTACTCACCTTTGTTCGTCATTGGCTATGGGACCAATTGCTCTCTCTCTCTCTCTCTCTCTCTCTCTCTCTCTCTCTCTCTCACACACACACACACACACACACACACACACACACACACACACACACACACACACACACACACACACACACACACATGCTGCTATTTATACACAATTGAACTCCTGCTGGTACTTACGAGTGACTTGTTGCCACTTCCTAGAAGGTGGATATAAGCTGGTGGCTGGTCTCAGTAACTAGTATTGTCCTGGGAAAGATCTTGTGATTAATAGTTTGAATTCACTAGGTAACTTTCTAATGTGGAAAATTAGTGGGTGTATACTTAATGTATGGTACCTAAAAGGAGTTAAGTGGGATAGTGGGGTTGAGTTGACCGGCCTGACTCTATATGTATAACCTTGTCTTCATCCGCATGATGATGCAGTAGCACATGCCTGGCAGCATCTACTCTATAGCTGTGTGTGTGTGTGTGTGTGTGTGTGTGTGTGTGTATGAGGAGGCCTTGAATGCTCTTCTCTCTCATGAAGTTCGAACCCACCATACTGTTGTGGAGGGGATTTGACTATTGTACCCGTGGCTCGAATACCATTAATTGCAAGGAATAGAAGAGAGGGTCGTTCAACACCAAAACAACACCGGCTCCTGTCAAGCTTCTAATAGCTCAATAGTGGCTAAGCCGTAGGCAAGCCCCGTAGGAATCCACTATTAAGACCATAGCTCTCGACGGTGATGCCCCGTTAACTGCACGAAGGCAGGCGCACTGCAAGGCTGAAAAATCCCTATTCTACTTACTCAAAGGCAATTAATAATACCAACCATTTATAGTTAGCTTGAGGACCTCCCTTCTTGAGCAAGAAAAGAGAAACCTTGTGCTCTGATACCAATGTAACATTTAATGGCCTAAAAACTTGTGTGTAGTGGAAATTAGCATGAACATAGTGGGCATTTCATTAGAATAGATTCCTAATGAGAATTACAAGAGTGCTTGGGTGGAGAGAGCAGCAAAAAGCATAACACCTAGTTAGATAGCATGAACAATACTTTCAAAAGAGAGAGAAATTAAGCCATTGACAACAATTGAGGACCGGATTTGCATGGAGCCGGTCCTCCCTCCAAAAGGCTTTGTATTATGGTTTCTCCCATCAAGAGAGACATTGTACAATACAATTCTTTGTGTTCCTTCAAGACTAGCTAGTGCAATGAAGATGAAAGATTCATGCACTAAGCAAAACACTTATCAAACACAACTTTAATTCTCCCCGGTCTCAGACCCAAGACCTCACACACCTTCGAAGATGGTGAGAGTAAATTGAGAGGAAGAAGGAGTAGTCTTACGAGAAAGATGTACATCTCCTCACATAATCACTCATATTAGCATAGCTTAGCTTAGTAATTAGCATGGTAGAGGAGATGAGCATGCATTGAAGCTTGGCTCTTGGTTGGATTTGCATCACAAAGCCAAGAGTTGTTGGTGTAGGCCTCCCTTCTCACAAGCTTGGAGTAGGTGGTAAGCTTTCCATTAAAGCTTGAGAAGGAGAGAGAGTCTTCTTTGCTTCACACATGAGATTGTGTGAGTGTGTGTGTGATAATGCATTGCAAAAATCAGCCCCCTCTCTCTCTTGGTCGACCCCTCTTGCTATTTGCTCATGCTCTACTCTCATTGGACCTCCCCAGGCCTAGCCACTGGTAATTAAGCAGTATAAGTGATAGGCTTCTGACATGTGTCCCCCTTTCCCCTTTTGTGAGAGCTTTAGGTAATTTAATAATTCAACTAAACTCTCATTGCACCCCTTTGCCTCCTGGCCAATAGGAATCAGGAAACCCATTGGGCTGCTGAATGCTCATTGGACCCCTCGGGAGACTGTCCAATAGTCTTCTAGAGGACTTAATTCTCATTGGTTCTTTTATTAAACATTTTTAAATTAATTAAACTAGATTTAGTGTATCCTAATTCTCATTGGTCCACCTCGAAGGCCATCCAATAGGAATTGGGTACACCTTGTGGGCATTTGGCCTAGGGAGCTGACATGTGTCCCTCATTCCCTTTGTGTAAAGGGAGCTTGTGTGTGTGTGTGTGTGTGTGTGTGGATTTCTCTCTCATCCCCTACAAGCAAGGCTCGCCCCTTCCTAAGTAGGGATTGTAAATACTTTTTTGATACACACAAAGCATCCAATTCCCCCATGGTTGACCTTTGGACACAACCTTTGAATCTTGGAACCTTAGCATTTTGGAAGTCTTAATGGGCTGAACCTTAGGGTCTTTTGAGACCATTGTTGCACATGGCTCTTTTGCAGATGGCCCCCCCTTTGAATCCCTATTTTCCCTCCTTTGGATCCCTACTGTGGCCGGTCTGCTAGCTTAACCAATATTCTAGCTTTTTCTCCCCTAGCACTCCCCATATTAAATGATCATTTTAACATGATAAAATCATTTAGGAGAATTAGATATTGATTATTATGACAGTTTTCCTGTACCTTTGGATTTTGAGGGTTTGCCAGCAAGGGTGTGTATTGTTAGTGTGTTTGGCTCTATGGAAAAAGGAAAAGATAAGCAAGCTATTGGGAAGCTAGCTGCTCCGACTCAATCTCAGGTGACTTAAGATACTGTTATGGAACTATTGTCTGAGCTTCATGGATGTGTTGTGATTCACTTTTGATATGGTAATGGAACTCATGCATGTCCCGACTGAACTAGTGTCGAAGTATGTATGTTATGTTGCTATGTCATAAATTGCTTTATTATGGTTGACAGCTTCCACTCGCCCGCTGGTATTTGCAGCACTAGTTTTTACTCTCCTTTTGAGCTCAGGGTCTTCTTCCAGTATATGTATACTGGCCTGTCATAGGTGTGTATGCTAGCAGTTAAACACATTGAAAGGATGTATTCTTTCTGCATTGTAGCTTAATAGGTTTCCTTGAGACCTTTTATAACTAAGAAAGTAATGTTAGAAGTTTTTTTTAAAAAAAAAGCATCAATGAGGAGGGGCCATCTTACATAGAACTTGGTGGATGGCCCTATGTTATATCGTGGGTATTGGCTTACTTTTGAGAGGTTGACACTTGTTATCTGACATTCTCTCTCTCTCTCTCTCTCTCTCTCTCTCTCACACACACACACACACACACACACACACACACACACACACACACACACACACACACACACACACACACACACACACACACACATTACAGGAGGACGCTGTAGCTAATTAATGTGCTTATTTCTTTTTATTTAAGTACAAATCGGTCGGACAAGTACATACCCCGTCAGGCAAAGGTAGCAATGGATGAATTAAAAAAAACATCATTACCAAGTTTTTTAGTTTTTGGGAAAGGTTTTGTGCCATATTTGCGGAGATGGTTCTGCATATGGATGTATCCAGAGGAGTTTTTTTTCAATAATAAACATTTTCACCCTTGTACCATAAGTATGCTCAATGTCTTTGTGAGAATGGGTTCTAAATGTGATATATTCTAAACACATGATAACAGTCAATGAGCTCATATGCTGGAGTTGAGTAGAATAAAGCCTAAAGTGGAATCTCTATAAAATTAGACAGGAATGTTTCTAAGCATAGGGGGTAAGTTTTCGAGCCGAAAAAAAATAAGGAGGACACATTGACTCACTTTAATTCAACCTCACTGAGCGTGAGGGAAAGGAAATCACATTCGATGGCACATATAAGAACACACAGTGATAACAGAAGCTTGCATCAATCTTGCACCCTGGAAATCGCGCACACATATTCATTAGAGCACAAAGAAGCTTTGGGGTCTAGGACCAACCAAGGAAGGAAGAAGATACTAGATGAGGGAATTCCTTGACACCTACAATGTTCACAACAATACAGGACACTGACAACCTCACAGGTAGATCTACGCTTTGATCTACTGAGTATGGCACTTGGTTAAACACACACACATGATGAAATATGAGCACTGTCTTGATACTATTTGGTGAGTGAAGCACAAACTAGGTTCTCGTGTATTTGAGTATGGTTGATAAAGCATAAAATAATTTTCATGAATCCTTTGCAAATTTGTAAATAAGATAGGAATAAGTAAATAAAAATAGAATTTTGGGGCTACGATCCTATAGGCATGGTATGATCCGAAAGAAAATCGCTCACCTAATCCGACGAACTTTGACCTGATAGATATGTTTTTGTGTATTAACGCAATTGCTTGATAAGTAGTAGTGAAGAATTAATGACATATATTCCAAATCATAAGTTATAATGAGTTGTACTGTCTCATTTGAGAGTTGGAAATTCAGATTCAAAGTAGCTTTAAGCAGGTAATTTTGCCTCTTATCCAATATGGTATAAAGTACATGATAACCTGTTATGTGAGAGACATCCACACTCTTCAATATCATCAATGAACTTAACAAATGTGGATATTGGCTTATATAGATAGTGAAATATGCTTTTAGCGTACCTCCACCCAATGTATTTAGACACCCTCTTCTTAAGGAATTAATCCATTAAGGTCTTAACCATATACCATATGTTCCCGTCAATCCTAGTCCTGTGATAAAAGAGTTCTGCCAAGCATGGGATACATTATGCACCATCATGCATGTATAGTACTTCGGAACACCATGAATTTATCAAACACTTGATCCTTGAACTATTTCATGAGACATTTCCAAACTTTAGGAAGAATCAAGCACCTTGGTTTTTAAACAAGGATCTAGTAGATGAACTAAATTATGTTATGCAGTTCATATATATATATGTGGTATTGATAAATTTGCACAAACTCCGATCTTCATTTGCAAGAAGTTAGCTAGGATCAAAGCAAAAACTAGACTTCTTTCCAAAGAGTTTGTCAGGGCTCCTCTATCTGAACCTGAACTAACAGAAGAAGTTTATAGATTTTGTAAGAGTATGGACCTGGAAACACCTAAAACACCTACATTACCTTACCTAATGGGGAACTATAAGCTTCACAATAAGGAGTTTCAATGGATTACAAATGCATACAACCGTTTGTTCTTAGAAATCACATCCAGAATATCATGTATGTTATCAGCTTTGAAGAGTGGCTTTATTGAGATCACTGAACACTTGCATCTTAAATATAAAATGTTTGCTCATGCACAAACGAGTTGTTATTGGTTAATCAATAATCAGTTTGATCTCCTTATAAACTTCCCTTCACAAATATTCTCTATATATTCATTTGACATCAAAGCCTGCTATGAAGCCATTCCCCATGATGGTGTCAATGGCTTGCTCATAGTTATGAACAGCATATTGAGAATCATTTCACCTACATGTTCCGTAGGTTTCAAACAAACCAAAAAATAGATATGCCTCACCAAAAAATACAAAGTAGTCACTTGGTCCTTTGATTATTTAAAAGGATTAAACCAGTTTGTATTGGATCATTGTTACACTCAACTCAGGCGGGATATATACAAACAAAAGAAAGGCATACCAATGGGATATTCTTGTTCCCCTATCCGGTGTAACTTATACTTGGCTTGGTTTGAACTAAGCTTCATTAAAAAACTCACTAAGTTAGGCGAATTGGAAATGATGGCTGCTTTTCTTTACTCATGGAGGTTTATGGATGATTTACTATTCATTAAAAACAAGTTTGCACTGCAATGTTTAAACCATAATAAACCCTTGTCCTTGGGGATCCCTTTACCATATATCCTTTGGACATCATCAGTATGAAGCAAACACTTGATACATAGTGCTAAATATTCGAACACAATATTCAAAATGCAACAAGTGTATAATATTGGGGACTTTACTGCATCTACTTTCTAGAAGAAGGATGGATTACCAATAAATAGTATCTCATTTATACACGTATCAACTAACAAACCAAAAACAATGGCCGCTAAGGTATGCATTTCACAAGTTATGCCAATTATATATAATGCCTCACACCTATCATTTGCATATCAAGACATAGTACGTCTAATTCACATGTTTGAAAAGAATGGAGTTTCTAAGCAGGTTGTCACAAAACACATCAAGAAATTTTTGCAGAGCAATCGGTTTCCTCGAGCACGATTTGACACTATTGAGATCATCAAAATGCTTGGTGAGGGGAGAGGTCCACTTAGTGGGCCTAACCCCACTAAGTGTACCTTACCCCAGGGATGGGGGAGGGCCACACACACACACACACACACACATTACAGGAGGACATCAAAACCAATTAATGTGCTTATTGATTTTTATTTAAGCACAAATCGGTCGGACAAGTACATACCCCGTTAGGCAAATGTAGCAGTGGATGAATAAGAAAAAACATCAATACCAAGTTTTTTAGTTTTTGGGAAAGGTTTTGTGCCATATTTGCGGAGATGGTTCTGCATATGGATGTATCCAGAGGAGTTTTTTGACAATAATAAACATTTTCACCCTTGTACCATAAGTATGCTCAATGTCTTTGTGAGAATGGGTTCTAAATGTGATATATTCTAAACACATGATAGCAGTCAATGAGCTCATATGCTGGAGTTGAGTAGAATAAAGCCTAAAGTGGAATCTCTATAAAATTAGACAGGAATGTTTCTAAGCATAGGGGGTAAGTTTCCGAGCCGAAAAAAAAAAAGGAGGGCACATTGACTCACTTTAATTCAACCTCATCGAGCGTGAGGGAAAGGAAATCACATTCGATGGCGCATATAAGAACACACAGCGATAACAAAAGCTTGCATCAATCTTGCACCCTGGAAATCGCGCACACACATTCATTAGAGCACAAAGAAGCTTTGGGGTCTAGGCCCAACCAAGGAAGGAAGAAGATACTAGATGAGGGAATTCCTTGACGCCTATAACTTCCACAACAATACAGGACAATGACGACCTCACAGGTAGATCTACGCTTTGATCTACTGAGTATGGCACTCGGTTAAACACACACACATGATGAAATATGAGCACTGTCTTGATACTATTTGGTGAGTGAAGCACAAACTAGGTTCTCGTGTATTTGGGTATGGTTGATAAAGCATAAAAGAATTTTCATATTGGATACGCGTACACAATTGAATACTTTTTAATGCATTTGTATCATACTAATCTACATGGGAAATGAGCATAGCATACGGTGTTAAGGGTTCATGAATCCTTTGCAAATTTGTAAATAAGATAGGAATAAGTAAATAAAAATAAAATTTTGGGGGTGCGGTCCTATAGGCCTGGTATGATCCGAAAGAAAATCGCTCACCTAATCCGACGAACTTTGACGTGACAGATATGTTTTTATGTATTAACGCAATTGCTTGATAAGTAGCAGTGAAGAATTAATGACATATATTTTGAATCATAAGTTATACTGAGCTGTACTATCTCATCTGAGAGTTGGAAATTTAGATTCAAAGTAGCTTTAAGCAGGTAATTTTTCCTCTTATCCAATATGGTATAAAGTACATGATAACTAGTTGGATTTTGTGCCTGACTAAACCATAATGTAGTAGTCTGAACTTGCTCATCTGATGGATAATGGCTAAAAGAACTCTGAGTTTTTAAAAACAAGATATGTATGCTCGCCTGACTAAACCATAATTTACTGGTTTGTATTTGCTTGACTGATGGGTAATGGCTAAAGAACTCTGAGTTTTTTTTAAACAGTATGCATGCTGTCTTCTCATAATCCCCAATAAAGTATGCATGCATCTCGTGAATAATGTATTAACCTGTACTTGGTCAGTAGAACTTAGGATATCCTTTCACAATCTAATCTCTGATCCAAAAGTATATCACAGTAAAAGAATTGGGAAAAGGGACATACAATAGGGCTGGCTTAGCTGGTCCCAAAAAACAATACAAAATCTATAATTAAAATGGGTTTTGGGAACCAGTTGCAGGATGGTTGATAAGAATACACATGCTTGCTCAAGTGTCACTTAGTTGTAGGAAGAACTTGATGGTTGGAGTCTTGAAGACATAATCTGATTCTTTTTGTTGAAAAAACTGGGTTATTCTTACCTAATCATATGCAGGTCTTGATAAGGAAGTCTTGGAAAGATATGAATGATAAAGTTTTTGAAAGACAACTAGTTTCTTGTCGAGAAGGAATAGTATAATGACTGGTTTTTTTTGAAGCAATTCTGAATCACATATTATTCAGAACAGGGAAAAATATTCGGGAAGGTAATTGGGATAGTTGGAACCTTGGTACAGTTATGGTTTTTTTATACAATTGCTTGGAATAACAAACAAAACTCTGTCAAATTTTTCCATTTCTTAGTATAATGATTGCCAATGCTCATGAAATGAATGCTTGTCCGGCACAGGAACCAAGCAAAATAAGGCTAACTGCACAAATTAGGGTGAATAATAACCCATAGAACATGAAGGCAATTAATAATAAGATACAAATGGCCAGATTGGAGCTTAAATCACCTATAGGACTAGGGAATTCTTGCCTAGAAAAGCTAAAGAGGTTTTTGAACCTACCATTGTAAAAAATCATAATTCAGGATAGTAGTAGGGGGTTGTTCTAGGGGTGTGATAGCAATAACAAGTGGCAGAGGTCACTTGGTACCTGTCTACCCATTCATTGTAGCCTATTCTAATAAGCTTTCATCTTTGGATGGTCGCAGATTTTGATCTCTCCTTCACCTACCAGGGGACGTACCTACTCCTATTGAATGACAAGTTGAACTTCATACTTGATAAATTAACTCAATAATTTATGATCATGTTTACTTATTGTATAAGTATGATTGTGCCATTCTTTGAAGTCTATTGTTTATGTTCATTGGTGCAATTCATTATATAGTTCTGTACAGTTGGAAAAATAAAGTACACACACACACACACACACACACACACACACACACACACTAACACATGAACACACCACATACACAGAGCGTGGATGCAAACACATGCACAAGTAGCTGTTGTAGGTCAAGATTGGACTAAGACCTTTAAGCATCGAGGTCGTCAAGCTGCAGTTATTCATGGGGTTCCAAACGTGGACGTTTGTGCAATGCAGTGGATGACACGTGGAAGGCCTCTCCTTGCTTGGAAAATTTAAGCTCCATTATATATCTATAAATTTACTTTAAAATGATTTCAATCAATTTTTGTTTTTTGCACTCTCTGTGAGACCTCTCTCTCTCTCTCTCTCTCTCTCTCTCTCTCTCTCTCACACACACACACACACACACACACACACACACACACACACACACACACACACACACACACGCACATACACACGCACACACACGTCCTTCCATTTTGGGGCTATTTGAAACTAGTATTCTATTAAAATTTTGGGTTTAGCGAATTAATAGACAAATCATAGCTAGATTCCAAATATGCCATGAAGTAAACCTACAAATATTTGCTGGTGTGCATACAAAAAAATTCTTAAAGTATGAAATTTTATGGCCATTGGCTTTCCAAAAGCAAAGTTGAGGCACCCTTCAATTAAAGAAAAGTAAACTATGGAAAGTAGAGTCAAACCTTAAAAGAAAAAAAACTTTGAACACACACACACACACTAACACATGAACACACCACATACACACAACATGGACGTGAACACATGCATAAGCAGCTGTTACACGTCACGATTGGATGCACACACACACACACACACTAACACATGAACACACCACATACATACAACATGGACGCGAACACACAGAGAGGGGGATTTTATTTTTACAATCTTTCAATTTCGAGCTTTTCAACCCTGATTTTACTCTAATGATATCTTTAAGTATCATTGTGTAAAATTTAATGGACTAAAAACTTGTGTGTAGCAGAAATTAGCATGAACATAGTGGTCATTTCATTAGAATAGATTCCTAATGAGAATTACAAGAGTGCTTGGGTGGAGAGAGCAACAAAAAGCATAACACCTAGTTAGATAGCATGAACAATACTTTCAAAAGAGAGAGAAATTAAGCTATTGACAACAGTTGAGGACCGGATTTGCATGGAGCCGGTCCCTCCTCCAAAAGGCTTTGTATTATGGTTTCTCCTATCAAGAGAGACATTGTACAATACAATTCTTTGTGTTCCTTCAAGACTTGCTAGTGCAGTGAAGATAAAATCTTCATGCACTAAGCAAAACACTTAGCAAACACAACAACAATTATCTCCAGTCTCAGACCCAAGACCTCACACACCTTCAAAGATGGTGAGAGCTAAGAGGGTATGAGAGTAGATTGAGAGGAAAATGAGTATTCTTACGAGAAATATGTACATCTCCTCACATAATCACTCATATTAGCATAGCTTAGCTTAGTAATTAGCATGGTAGAGGAGATGAGCATGCATTGAAGCTTGGCTCTTGGTTGGATTTGCTTCACAAAGCCAAGAGTTGTTGGTGTAGGCCTTCCTTCTCACAAGCTTGGTGTAGGTGATAAGCTTTCCATTAAAGCTTGAGAAGGAGAGAGAGTCTTCTTTATTTCACACATGAGATTGTGTGAGTGTGTGTGTGATAATGCCTTGCAAAAATCAGCCCCCTCTCTCTCTTGGTTGACCCCTCTTGCTATTTGCTCATGCTCTCCTCTCATTGGACCTCCCCAAGCCTAGCCAATGGTAATTAAGCAGTATAAGTGATAGCCTTCTGACATGTGTCCCCCTTTCCCCTTTTGTGAGAGCTTTAGGTAATTCAATAATTCAACTAAACTCTCATTGGACCCCTTTGCCTCCTGGCCAATAGGAATCAGGCAAGCCATTGGGCTATTGAATGCTCATTGGACCCCTTGGGAGACTGTCCAATAGTCTTCTAGAGGGCTTAATTCTCATTGGTTCTTTTATTAAGTGTTTTTAAATTAATTAAACTAGTTTTAATCTAGCCTAATTCTCATTGGTCCACCTCGAAGGCCATCCAATAGGAATTGGGTACACCTTGTGGGCATCTGGGCTAGGGAGCTGACACGTGTCCCTCATTCCCTTTGTGTAAAGGGAGCTTGTGTGTGTGTGTGTGTGACTTTCTCTCTCATCCCCTACAAGCAAGGCTCGCCCCCTCCTATGTAGGGATTTGTAAAGACTTTTGGGACACACAAAAAGCATCCAATTCCCCCCATGGTTGACCTCTGGACATCTCTGGATCAATTGAGACAAAAAATTCACTGATGAGGACAAGAGACTCTTGTATAAGCCATCCTTCGAGCATGCTACCCTCGGGCAAGCCCTTTGACGAACTTAAAATCTTCATAAATCTCTCCAAGAAGAACATCCACCTGATATGGACTACCCCAGCAATTGCAACTTCATCGACCACATGCACAAGTACATGCATTTGGATGGTAAGAATATTTGTTGGAAAGTACTTCTCCACCATGCACACTGCTTCAATAGCATTTAAGCGTGCTGCATCGATGCTTTCTTCTCTTATCTCTTTTGAACTGATCCAGTGTACCAACTCACTGATTTTGTAAATTGTTCTTCTAGTGTCATCTGTCAAACAATCCTTTATGGCAATTGGTAAGATAAACTGTAAAAATTTGTGCCAATCCTGGGACTTAAGACCACTGAGATTGTCATCTCTTTTAATATCCGTTTTCAAACATCGCATGCACCTAGTGGGAGTCTTGAATGAAGATATAGTCTTCTTCACTTGTTGCTCTTCTGCACGACTCAAAACTCATGGTCCTTTTGGTATAGCAAACTTTCCATTGGGTTTAAGTTGAGGCCACATCTCTAGCATTCGACCCACAACCTACACGTCATCTCTTTGGACCTTGCTCACTATTTTTCCAGTGATGGTTTTCCATATGATCTCCCCCACATTCTTGAAGATGTGCATTTGGTCGAGCAAATGATTAATCAGCAGGTCACTCCAATACGGGAGTTCATGGAAAATAGAAAGTCTTTTCATTCCAGGATGCATCCAATCTCCCCTCTCCAGCCACATGTCTTTCCAATCGCTCACTTTTAGTGGATGCATGTCATGTTTGCATATGTTTGGTCCACGTAGCTCATGTTCTTCAGGCCAAAATCTACCATGCTCCTCGTAAACTATCTTGGTCAAATGCTCAAAGCGGCGGAAGCCAAGTCAAGGACCACATTTCGGACATGCATGATTGCCCGAGTAACTCAAGCTTGAAACATCACAAAATTAAAATATAAAAGAGTTGGTATAACGAGAAATAACATGTGTGTGAGGGTTTCAAAGGCACTTACCTGAGCACTCATCGAAGCCTGGCCAATTGTGCATGGTCCACATGAGAATGCCTTGCAATGTACATTCCATCGTCCGATTGGTTGGGACATATCAACCACATGTTGGAATTAAGGTTGCAGAGAAATGCACACAGCTTGGAGAAGACGAAGGAAGCTCAAGGCACACAATAGAGAGTGTGTTACTTAGTATGCAATGGAAAGATAGATAGCCCTAGAGTGATGGGCATATATACAATTCTTGGGGGAAAAAACCTCCTAAAGAGGGAAAAAATGCCCCGGCAGTCCTAGTGTGTTCACACACATCACTACCACATGTATATGGTAACAATTCCCCCCTAAAGTGATGCGGTGAACGAGATCTGGCACATGAGTAAAGGGAAGTGCCATGCCCTGAGGACATGATCAGTCCACAAAGGGGAGTAAGCCCAAAGCTTTGCGGAAAGCTTCAAGCTTCTCACGAGACAATGTCTTTGTGAAAAGATTTGCAAGGTTGTCCTGTGTTGGTACATAAGCCAAGTTGATCTCTCCTGCTGAGAGCCTCTCCTTGACATAGTGGTAATGCACCTCAATGTGCTTTGTGCGAGCATGAAAAATTGGGTTCCTCGCAACTGCCAATGCACTCTGACTGTCAGTGTAGATAGTGTTGGCAGTGTCCTGTCCAACACGCAAATCAGCCATAAGGCGTCTGAGCCATACACACTCAACTGTAGCTGTGAAGACTGCCCTGTACTCAGCCTCACAACTTGAAGTGGCCACAGTAGGTTGCTTCTTGCTCAACCATGATATACATGAACTACCAAGCATGAAACAAAAACCACTTGTGGACACTCGCGTGTCAAAACAACCAGCCCAATCTGAGTCTGAAAAATCATGTCTGGCGGCAATGATCGCCCCTTGGGATAAAACAAGCCAAGATGTAAAGTGCCACTAAGGTAGCGGAAAATCCTCTTGATGGCCTGCCAATGCTTAGACCCTGGGCTATGCATAAATCTGCTAACCTGTGAGAGTGCAAACTGAATATCTGGCCTCATGTTGCATACATAAATGAGGCAGCCAACAATAGTTTGGTAAAGAGTGACATCAACAGGATCGCCAGCATCATGTAGACTCAACTTCAAACCTATTTCCATGGGAGTGGCAATAGGTTTGCAATCCTCAAGTCCAATCTTACATATCAATGTCTCTATGTAACTTTTCTGACACAAGGCTATGTAACTTTACGACAAGTGGGAGCTACTGTCAGAAATCTTTTATCTTGAAAGTAGCATTCAAATCAGCCTTAAATTCAACAATATGTCTCTCATTTGGTCCAGTGATCAGCAAATCATCGACATAAAGAACCACAATGAGAAGTACATCACCCTCACGCTTTACATACAATGTGCTTTCTGTTGGACTGTTACGAAAGCCTCGTTTAACCAAATGAGTGTCAGCTTTCTCATACCAAGCATGAGGAGATTGCTTCAACCCATACAAAGCCTTCTTACTTCTGCACACTTTGTCCTCTTGTCCTTTGTCCTCAAATATGTCACCATTCAAGAAAGCAGTAACAATGTCTGATTGATGTACATCCCAACAAAAATGAGCTACCAATGCACATAGAAAATGCACAGTAGTCATACGACAAGTGGGAGCAAAAGTCTCTTCATAATCTATAACTTTTTGCTGTGCTTAACCCTTTACAACAAGTCGAGCCTTATGGCGATCGATCTCACCATCCGGCTTGCATTTCAACTTGTAAACCCACTTTGTACCAATGGCCTTTTTGCCAAGAGGCAAAAAGGCCATTGGTACAAAGTGGACTTTATACAAAATGACACATGGACTTCATGTGATTTTCCAGGAGGCAAATCACATAGAGTCCATGTGTCATTTTCTATAAGTGCATCATATTCTGATTGCATGGCATCCATCCAATCTTTTGAATTCTGTGCTTCATCAAAAGACAGAGGCTCCTCAACATCATGTAAGGTAGACACAGCCAAAGCATAACAATCTGATGCATAAGATGCATGGCGAGAGCCTGAACGAGTACGACTAGGCAAAGGTGCATCCAATTTACTGTCATGCAAAGTGTGCACCAACCATTTTGGCATACCTCTAGCCTGCTCATTTTCAGCCCTTTCCTCATCAAGTACATCATGTACATCTGCATCAGTAATAGGCTGATCTGTAACATTTTCAGAAATCCCCATAGGCTGTACATTTGCCTCATTGGAACTTACATTCGTATTTCCACCACTGAAAAGAGGCAACAAAGTGTCATAAATGTCCTGTGAGCTTACATTACTGTCTCTAGTACATGACAACAAGGGCTGAACAGAATCTTCCACAAACACTACATCCCGTGAAACTAGAATACGCTTTGTTTGCGGATGATATAACCTGTAACCTTTGCTTTCAGCACTATAACCAACAAAAATACATTTGACAGCCTTATCATCCAATTTTTTGTGCTGTGTTTGTGGCACCAAAGCATATGCCAAACAGCCAAAAACACGCATGTGCTTCTGGCTTCATATGGAGTAATAGACTACAAAGATTTTGTGGGACACCTGTTAAGTACAAATGTGGCACACATGATGGCCTCAAGCAACATACATTGTGCCATTTCCGTCAGTGACCTATTTTTGACTTTTGACCATACATTGTGCCATTTGACTTTTGACTTTTGTGGCAAAACTTGACTTTTGACCATACATTGTGCCATTTCCGTCACTGACCTATTTTTCCTCTCAGCAACACCATTTTGTTGAGGTATATAAGGCACTGTACATTGGTGTTTTATCCCACGACTAGCCAGAAATGCATTAAATTCATGAGACATATACTTCCCCCCCTCGATCGGAACGGAGGGTGCCCATAGTACATTTCGAGACATTTTCAGCCATAGCTAGAAATTGTTTGAAGCACATAAAAACTTCGGACTTCGCTTTAAGCGGAAATACCCATGCATGCTTGGAGTAATCATCAATGAAAGTCACAAAGTAAAGGTAATTGCCCAAGGACGGAGTTTGCATGGGCCCACAAACATCACTATGCACAAGATGCAACCTGCATGTGGCCCGAACTGAACCATCCTTTGGAAACTTAGAACGCTGCATCTTACCCAAAATACAGCCTTCACAAACATGTTTGACAGGTGCTTCAAGCATCAGCAAAGAAGCAACCATATCAGATGTCTGCAAACGCAGCAAACTGGCAAAATTGAGATGACCAAAATGTGCATGCCAAAGTTTTGCATCTGAAATAGCCCTTGAATCTGCAACAACATTTGCAAAATTTTGTCCACACTTGTCATACAAAGTGAGCTTATACAGCCCACGGCACAAAAGGCCAGATGCAACAATTTCATCACCAAAACTGAGATCATGAGCTGTACATCTGTCATCCACAAATTTGACTACAAGTCCAAGTCTAGCAAGTGTGGATATAGACAAGACATTCTTCTTGATCCCACGTAAATAAAGTGCATCAACAAGTGTGAAGGAACTGCCATTTGCAGTAGTAAGCACAATCTTTCCAACTCCCTGAACCGGATAAGAGGCATTGTTGGCACAAGTGACTGAATTCCCATGAGGGACAAACTCGAGAGAGGTAAACAATTCACGATGTGAGGTAATGTGCTTTGTAGCACCACTGTCAAAATACCACACATGTGAATCTGCAGCAATTGACAAGCATGCATCATGGACAATAGGATTGTAAGTGCACTCTGCACTAAAAGCCCATTCTGCATCAACATTAGCAACACAATCTCCTTTCACAGAAGACTCAACAATGGCTACATTTGTAGTGGAACCAGCATTTGCAGTGGAACCACCCTCTTTCTTCTTAGCCTCTTTGGCCTTCAACTTAGGACACGACTTGATCAAGTGATCATTAGCTTTACAATAATGGCAACACATCTTCTTTTTGCCATGATCACCAGAATTTCCAGACGAATTGCTACCAGCAAAAGCATTAGGAACAGAATTTTTGCCACTCGCAGAAGAACCATAAGAAGTGGCCGCATTGCTGTGACCACCCTTTCTTTGAGAAGCAATAAAAGGCTGTTCAACTGCACGCTGCCTAGTTCTGTTTTTTCTGGAAAGTGACTCTTGCAACAGCAATGTGCATAATGCATCAAACTTGACAACTTCAGGATTTCCTTGGGTCATCAGTCTCCAAGTACTAGCAAAAGTCTGGTAGAAATCTGGTAAGGCATCAAGAACAATCTGCACAAGGGAACTGTCTGAAATGACTTCACTTGCATAAATAAGTTGCTCATTGATATCCTTGACACCAACAAGGAAAGTGTCCATATCATCTTCCTCATGCATAATCTTCGACTCCAGATCTTTACTCAGCAAAGCAATTTTAGCCTCATTACGGCTTGCATAAAGACCTGCTAGAATATCCCAAGCCTGTTTTGCAGATTTTGTTGAAAGAATGTGAGGAAGAATGGTGCGCTTCATAGACAACGCAACCAATGCATGAGCCTGCGCATCCTTTACATCCCAATGAGCTTGTTCTGCCGTAGGCAAAACAACTCTAATAGCAGCAATCCTTGCAGCAAGACCTTCAACATTCTCAACATCGCCTACATCCTCAGAACCAGGACGTACATCAATGCCTTGCACAATATTCCAGACGCCCTTTGACACAAGAACGTGTTGCATCATATAAGCCCACATAGGGTAATTGTCCCCATCCAACCTGTCCTCAACAGTAAACATCCTGAACACATCTGTGTTGTTGTCAGCCATGGTAAATGCTGCAACTGATGTGAAAATTGCCCGAAAATAGGAGAAATAAAGCGGGAACAACAAGTGCTATATAGCACAAACCGTAGAAGACTATGAGGCATGTAACATTTAATGCTCTAAAAACTTATGTGTAGCGGAAATTAGCATGAACATAGTGGGCATTTCATTAGAATAGATTCCTAATGAGAATTACAAGAGTGCTTGGGTGGAGAGAGAGCAACAAAAAGCATAACACCTAGCTAGATAGCATCAACAATACTTTCAAAAGAGAGAGAAATTAAGCTATTGACAAGAGTTGAGGACCGGATTTGCATGGAGCCGGTCCCCCCTCCAAAAGGCTTTGTATTATGGTTTCTCCCATCAAGAGAGACATTGTACAATACAATTCTTTGTGTTCCTTCAAGACTAGCTAGTGCAATGAAGATGAAAGCTTCATGCACTAAGCAAAACACTTAGTAAACACAAATTTAATTATCCCCGTTCTCAGACCCAATACCTCACACACCTTCGAAGATGGTGAGAGCTAGCAGGGTATGAGAGTAGATTGAGAGGAAGAAGGAGTATCTTACGAGAAAGATGTACATCTCCTCACATAATCACTCATATTAGCATAGCTTTAGCTTAGTAATTAGCTTGGTAGAGGAGATGAGCATGCATTGAAGCTTGGCTCTTGGTTGGATTTGCATCCACAAGCCAAGAGTGTGTCGATGTAGGCTTCTATCTCACAAGCTTGGAGTAGGTGATGAGCTCTCCATTAAAGCTTGGGAAGAGATAGTCTTCTCTTTCTTCACACATGAGATTGTGTGAGTGTGTGTGTGATAATGCCTTGCAAAAATCAGCCCCCTCTCTCTCTTGGGCGAGCTCTCTTGCTATTTGCTCTTGCAGGCTCCCCATTGGACCTCCCCAAGTCAAGCCAATGGCTATTAAGAAGCATAAGTGATAGCCTTCTAAGATGTGTCCCCCTTTCCCCTTTTGTGAGAGCTTTAGGTAATTTAATAATTAAACTAAACTCTCATTGGACCCCTTTGCCTCCTGGCCAATAGGAATCAGGCAAGCCATTGGGCTCTTGAATGCTCATTGGACCCCTTAGGAGACTGTCCAATAGTCTTCTAGGAGACTTAATTCTCATTGGTTCTTTTATTAAGTGTTTTTAAATTAATTAAACTAGATTTACTCTAGCCTAATTCTCATTGGTCCACCTCCAAGGCCATCCAATAGGAATTGGCACACCTTGTGGGCATCTGGACTAGGGAGCTGACATGTGTTCCTAATTCCCTTTGTGTAAAGGGAGCCTGTGTGTGTGTGTGTGACTTTCTCTCTCATCCCCTAGAAGAAGGGCTCGCCCCCTCCCATGTAGGGATATGCAAAGACTTTTTAGTTACACACAAAGCATCCAATTTCCCCTAGGGTTGACCTTTGGACACAACCTTTGAATTTTGGAACCTTAGCATTTTGGAAGTCTTAATGGGCTGAACCTTAGGGTCTTTTTAGCCCATTGTTGCACATGGCTCTTTTGCAGATGTCCCCCCCTTTGGATCCCTATTTTCCCTCCTTTGAATCCCTACTGTGGCCAGTCCGCTAGCTTAACCAATATTCTAGCTTTTTCTCCCCTGGCACTTCGCCACATTAAATGATTAGTTTAATATGAGACAATTATTTAGGAGAATTAGATATTGATTATTATGACAAGGCACCTGCTATACAGAAAACGGCACTAACAGAAATTCTGCACAAAATGATGAAATAGCCTCTGCAGTACTGCCTGTAGTGGAAACGGAGGCCGAAATGAGCCCGAAATATTTGTCTACCTGCGAACGCTCTCCAAACCTCATTGTAATCGAAGAAAGTGAGCAGGTGTGTGCTGGAGCAGCCGGCGACTAAGCTCGGGAGGACGTAACCTGCTTTGATACCAATTGTTGGAATTAGGATTGCAGAGAAACACACACACTTGGAGAAGACGAAGGAAGCTCAAGGCACACAATAGAGAGTGTGTTACTTAGTATGCAATGGAAAGATAGATTGCCCTAGAGTGATAGGCGTATATAATGCTCGGGGGAAAAAACCTCCTAAGGTAAAAAATGCCCCGACGGTCCTAGTGTGTTCACACACATCACAACCACATGTATATGGTACCACCACATCGATTCCAATCCACAAAAAATTGGAGCTTTTCAATAAGTGGTGCTAGATAGATGCGCATATTCTTTGCTTTGTACTTTCCTGGGATGATCAGTGACAACAACAAATGGCTCTTCTTGATAGCTAGCCATGGTGGAAGATTATAATTAACCAGACGAATAGGCCACGTGCTCCATGACGAACTCTATAATCTGAATGGGTTTACTCCGTCTATTGCCAGACCAAAGCGAATACATTTAGTCTCGTTCTTATAGGTAGGCCAACTTTCCTCTATGTGCTTCCATGCGCGAGAGTCAACAGGTACCCGCATCACATCATCTATCGATCTAGTATTTGAGTGCCATGTCATCAAAGCGGCTATGGACTTGCACTTGAACATGCTCTTTATTTTTGGAATGATAGGAAAGTGTCGAAGGACCTTTGCAGGGATAAATTTTCCTTGTGTGTCCTCTGTATCCCTGTTTGATCCACAATTGGGACACTGTTCCAAATTTGCATACTCATTGCAAAAAAGTATACAATCATTAGGACATGCATGTATTTTGTGATAATCCAGGCCCAAATTAGTAAGAAGATTTTTAGCGGCTGGATGGGTAGGGGGCATGTGATTCTCTTTTGGCAATATTTGCTCGTTGAGCAACTTGCTACATGAATAAGTCAGCCCCTCCATCACATTATTGAACTATAATTTGCACTTTATTTTGCTTAGGATATAATGTATTTACCTGAAAAGCTCTATGACTGAGGCGTTAGACCACCCGTAGAAAGACTACAAATTAAGAATTGCCATTACAGTACGGAGAACAGAGATTTTTGCACCATTGTAAAGCGGCATGCGTGCAAGAGTTTGCATCATCTCGCCCTCTTTATCATTGATATCATGCCGTCAATATGGACGGGATGGCTGAGGTTGATCCGTAGTATTGCGTTGAATATTGTCATCTTCTATGTTTTCAATGATGGGATCCATGTCAAAGAATGCATCTAACATCTGCTCCATCTCTACTTCTTGAAATGCCACATCAGATATTGGTTCGGAGGACTCAATCGGTGGCTCTTCATTTGAAAATCGTCTTCTCTTGGATGAAGTTGGAGCAATATCTACTTGCGAAGTTTGATCTGTTGCCTCTGGATGCAGGTCTTGTGAAAAGAGACCGTGATTGCATATGTGTTGGTCGTAGATTTTTTTATTTTGAAAGATCTGATGCTTGCAATGCGCACAAGGACACGCCATCCTATTGTCCATACTTTATCTACCAATGATGCAACAAATAATTAAAACACTCTAGTTGTTATAACTACACACTCCTAACTACATGACAATACATGAAAACCTCACATTCTCTAGCCAACAGGCCCGATCCCTGCACACCTTGGTCTAGAGGTGCACGAAGATTAGGATCACAGGGTAATAATCTCGTCTTTATTGGTCAATTACTATATATTAAGGTTGTTGAAGTCTGTGTGCACTTTTGAAGTCCGATTGTGTTATTTTACTTCGTTTATCAATTTATGTTTGCATTTTGAAGTACACAAGACGCTTTTGAAGTCCGATTGCGTTTTTTCAACTATTTGCCGCTAGCTCTAACAACCTCACATTCTTTAGCCATGCCCGATCCCCACACACCTCGGTCTAGAGGTGCATGGAAATTAGGACCACATGGTCAATGACTATATATTAGTGTTTTTGAAGTTTGTGTGCACTTTTGAAGTCCAATTGCGCTATCACTTTTCAAACCTATAACCTAAATCTAACCTATAACCATAACCTAACCTAACCTAGCCTAGCCTAACCTAACCTAACCTATAACCAAATTAAACCTAACCTATAACCTCACCTATAACATAATTTAATCAAAGTCCGTTTGCATTTTTCGAAGTACACAAGTCATTCTTGAAATCCATTTGCCATTATTCTACTTTTTGCCGCTAGCTCTAACCTAACTTATAATCTAACCTAACCTATAACCTAAACCTAACCTAACCTAACATAACCTAGAACATATAACCTATAACATAACCTATAGCCTTAACCTAATGTATAACCTAACCTAATCGAAGTCCGTTTGCGTTTTTAGAAGTACACGAGTCATCTTCGAAGTCCGTTTGCATTTTTTCTACTATTAATTTTTCGCTAGCTCTAACCTAACCTATAATCTAACCTAACCTATAACCTAAACCTAACCTAATCTAACGTAACATAACCCTAAACCTAAACCTAACCTATAAGCTAACCTAACCAAAGTCCGTTTGCATTTTTTGAAGTACACTAGTCATCTTCGAAGTTCGTTTGCGTTTTTTCTACTATCAATTTTTCGCTAGCTCTAACCTAACCTTTAATCTAGCCTAGCATATAACCTAAACCTAACCTAAACTAACCTAACATAATATATAACCTAAACCTAACCTAAGCGAAGTCCCTTTGCGGTTTTTAAAGTACACTAGTCATCTTCGAAGTGTGTTTTCATTTTTTCTACTATTAACTTGTCCCTAGCTCTAACCTAACCTATAATCTAGCCTAACTTGTAACCTAAACCTAAACCTAGTCTAGAATCTAACCTAAACCTAACTTAACCTATAAACTAACCTAATCGAAGTCCGTTTGCCTTTTTTGAAGTACACAAGTCATCTTCGAAGTCTGTTTGCATGCGTTTTTTCTACTATTAAATTGCCGCTATCTCTAACATAACATAACTATAACCTAACCTAACGTGTAACCTACCTAACCTATAACCTAAAACTAACCTATAACCCAACATAATCGAAGTCCGTTTGCATTTTTTCTACTATTTGTCACTAGCTCTAACCTAACCTATATTCGACACAATCTTGCACGGTGAACAGTGTGCATTCTAATCCAACCGTTGTTGTCAAGGTGTTATCTTAAATAGATCTTCCTTTGATGAAACCTTCTTGGTGAGGAGTGATACCCTTATCTAGAGTGAGAGAGAGTCTTAGGGCAATCGACTTGGCAATAATTTTGTAAGCTACTAACATCATAGTTATGGGCCACCAATGTTTTAGTTGGGAGCATCATATTTTTTTCAAACCAAACCTATAACCTAAACATTAGTTAACTTAACTTATAACCTAACCTAACCTTTTATGTATATACAACCTATAACCTAACCTAACCTAACCTATAACCTAACATGTTGCCTAAACCTAACCTATAATCTAGCTAACCTAGCCTATAACCTATAATTCAACATAACCTATAACTTAAACCTAACCTATAAGCTAGTCTAACCTAATTAACGTCCTATAACCTAGCCTAACCTATACGCTAACCTAACATATAACCTAACCTAACCTATAACATAAACCTAATCTAACCTAACCTATGACGTAACCTAGCCTAACGTATAATTAACTTAGCTTATAACCTATAACTTAACAAATAACCTATACCCTAACCTAACCTATAATTTAAATTAAACCTAATTGAAACCTAGAACCTAAATCTCATCAGTTGCATAATTTCAAAAACGACATAATTCAAAACGAAATTGCTTCAAAACATAATTTCAAAAAAAGATTTTTTCATAGCATAATTTCAAACACATAATTCCAAAACAAAATGACGAGATGGTAGCGTGATTTTATAACATAATTTTAAAGAATAATTTCGAAATAAAATTACCCCAAACCATAATTTCAAAACAAATTTTTTCCAAAGCATTATTTTCTAAACAAAATGGCATAAAAACTTAAAGCAATGAAATTTTAAAGCATGAAATTTTATTTTGTCAATATACAAATTAATTTAATTTAATTTAAAATTTTGAGCACTCACACGTGGGCTATTTGAGCAATAAAGGGTTTTGTAAACGTCTTTGAACCTGCAAAAAATGCACACACAGACACACACACACACACACACACACTATGTTAAACCCTGAACCCTAAACCTACAAAAAAACTTGAAAAAAATCTCACCTTGGTGCTAGGGAGTAGTCCACAAGCAAGATTTCACCTCCGGCAAGTTGTTAGGCACCAGATTTGCAGTAGGTGAGGAGGAGGAGGAGGGCAAGAGAATATGTGCAAAAACTAGAGAAATGTGCAGGGAAAGGCCCGCGGGTTTGTTTTTGCAAAGGCCGTCGATACAGGCATGGATCCAGGCATCAAAAAACTCATCTATACAGGCGTCAGAAGAGACATCGGTATATGGGCTGAAAGAGACATCGATATTTTAAAAAACTCATCTCCCTCCATACTTACCTACACATTTACCGACGCCCACCATTAACGTTGATAATTTGGCGCTGGAATTTAAGCAACCTCTTGTAGTGAAATAAAACATCCAAATGAAATGTATAGAGATAGTAGCATTTAGATCATCCTAAGATCCCTCCTAACCAAACTATAAGTGCTAGTATGTCATACATCTCATACTAAAATAACACCAAAATGCCATGTCAATGTCATATGGCTGCTATGTACATAAAACACATAAATCGATACATTGAGATGTGTACTGTTAGAATAGAGTTTCCTAAACCATGTGTGCATCCGCAATCAACATTTCACAAGTCCACATGCAATGTCGAACAAACATCTTTCATAGAGCACATCATCTAGCTCTAGACACATGCAATGTCTCATATCTTTCGCACAAGCTCGACCCAAACCGCAACACCCCGCAAACAAGTCCAAAACATAGTCATGAGGCTCAGTAAATGCTACCAGCAACCACGTGACCATATAAAAAGTAAATTACTAACCTAATGCAAACACACATATACTATAAAATTCACTAGTATCATACATTGGACTACTCTTACCGAAAGAACAAAGAAGACCGCTTTGCCCTGCCTCTAAGAATAACACCATCAATATCCATGGGGAAGACTAAATCATCTATCATGTAGCTACAATCTGATGGAAACAATCTCTCGGAAATTTTCTCCCCTGCCTCTCTATCATAGTGTGGCACAGGATGGCAAACACGATATCAAAGACACATGGTAAGATCAAGTACCTGCATAAGAAAAAAAACTCAAAGAATGAAGGTTTTAGCTACAATATTTTTAGTTAGGAAATTAAATTATGAAACTAAGTTTGTTATCTCACCGCCTCTCTAGTGAGTGGATGCCAATATGCCTTCTTATTACACATGAGGGTCCATGCACGTAAGAGCACAAGTCCTACCCTAGTTGCATCTGCAAAAAAATCTCCAATATGCTCTGCCATGCACATGGTGACTAAAAACCCCTCATCGGCCAAAAACTCACGAGCAACATCCATGCACCCTGTCACTAGACCCCTGGAAAATGTTTTCCACTTGGGAACACTCATGCCCTCTACAAAAGTGGATGATGACATGTAAGCATACAACCATAGTAAGTTGTAGGTACTAGTCCAAAGAGTAGTTACTTACCCAATGGGATTGGTCATAGACCATCCACAAGTAAACATTAGGAAGAGGATGGGGTGTAGGAGGGCCTCTTTATTTTGCATGAGCTTATGGAGGTGATTAAAATTTTGATGAATAGGTGCACACCATGTGTGCAAGAATGGTGGGTGTGTAAGAGATGTGTCACTTTTTCCCCCAAAAAGGAGGTGGACAATTTTACAATTTTCAGCCTTCCATAACTCCTACATATGATCTTGATTTGAGCATAGATCATAGATCTACAATCTACATGTGGAGCTCTTTCCATAGATATGCTACATGATATGGTTTTACTTGCTAGATTTTAAGTTCCATTTTGGGAGGAAACTTTGAATTCAAATAAACTAGCCATTTTGCTTGTTTGAATTCAAAAGCTGTCCTTTGATTACTTTCTTAATACTAAAGGTTTGACTTTCCTAAACTGCCAAGTAAAGAGGCCCTCTTAGACCCCATTCTCTTCCTAATGCTTGTAGGAAAATCTGCAAAGATAAGCCTAGAAACCTCACAACACAGCATACCATCTTTGCTATATAGATTTGTATTTTGTGTCACAAAAACTTTATTGATGCTACAAGAAAATTAAACATGAATCATGTTCAAAATCATAGAACAATGCAAGAAGAAAATGCAAATCAGTAATCATTATCCAAATCTACCTATCAAGGGAAAACCAATTTGGGATATATCCACAAGCAAAACATCTACAACGGTTTGGTAATGGAACCCTGCAAGCATTATCCAAATTAGCTTTGAATTAGAAAACATGGAAGAAAAATTTGCTAACAATTTTCTTACACTTACCAACAGGTTGTGTGATCGGCCTTCTCTCTCAAGCCTCAGTGACAACTCCGCAACAAACGAAGTAGTGTGCACCAATGAGGATGTAGTGGGCTCATTAGAAGAGGAGGCCATATGGGACGTAGTGATAGCCAAAGAGGATATGCCGGGCTCCGTAGATGGCACAATGGGAGGCATAGAAGAGGGAGTGGGTATCCTTGATGTAATTGGAGGCTCCATTTTCCCTTTACCCTTCTTGAGTGTATTGCTTGCTAGTGGAGTACCTTGAGAGCCACTCCCAATGGTGCTTTGAGTAAGTCCATGAGAAACGGGAGGGAGAGACTCTTCTTGTGTCTCCTGTAGGTACTCATCACTCTCATTTTAAAACCCTTCACTCAACAACCATATAGCACAATATCACATACATTAGCACTAAAGTAATATATACATTCTCAAAAGAAAAGAGCCACAAGTGTTAAGGTACTTACTCTTCCGTAATCCAATCTCTTGCTTTGGACAAAATTCCTAGTGGATAATCTAACCACCAAGGACAAACATTGGCCTCCCATGTTGTCACATTCCTTTCAAGCAAAGAGGAAGAGAACATTGTATTCTTATCACGCACATTAATCCACTCTCTAGTGAATTATGGATCTTAATTCAATTCCTGCACCTCAACGCATTGCATAACCCATCTACACAATTTTTCAAGCATCATCCACTTTAAATAGCACATACACGCAATGGTATAATAAATGATATGTATCTATTTTCTTTTTACCAGAGTCTCCTTTGTATGGAGAACACTTTTTCAAAATAAACCATAAACTCTATCTTGGGCTCCCACAAGGGATTTAAGGGTTTTCAACATAGACATTATACATGACCTTATTGGAAAAAAAAACCATCCACCCCATATTGGGCTTCCACAAAATGATATTTCATCATACTCAAAATGACCCACTATCACAAAACCATGGCAAAAAATTAAATGCTCTTTTTTTGCAAAGAGTGCAAGTGAAACATGAAAACCTGTAAACCACTCTCTTAGTCGACAACACAAGCTCCGGCATCTTCTCACTAGAGTCGAAAGACTTTACCGCATCCATTAGATAAATAAAAGCCTACATACATAGTAACAATCAGAAAACACACTCAAGTTGATCTTGTGTAAATTAAAACATGTCTATATTCTATTAAAAACAATGGTCAAATGTCTACCTGCTGCAAAATATGATTCTTCATGCTCATCTTGTAGAATAGCCAAAAGAATTTGGAAGTTGTGGACCTTCTACTTGTAGCCTTTCAATCATAAGTGTAGCCTCCCCATGCAAGTGAGCCAATAAGCTTCCTTTTTCATGTAACTTCTAAAAAAATTGTAGTCACCAAAATCAAAATATTGTGGATCCTTAGACTTAGTGAGACTCATGAGGTGCAAAATTATCTTCTTTCTACAAAAAATAAGAACAATATATCAATTAATCATATAGAAAAATGAAATGGCACGAACATAATTATCAAATGAGAAACAAATAGCTTCATTACCTCTTTGGAGTGATTTTTGAGCTTGTCAAACAATAGAGCTTATCTCTAGTGATCTTTAGCATGCCAAGTTCATCCCATTTAATGCTAAATAGCAACTTGAAAAACTTGTCACCATTAAGAGGATTGGCAATTGATAGGTACTTGTATCCCCTATCTTTCAACCGTTCCTCTTCTACCTTTGTGGCCTTGTTTAGTCTCTTCTTCTTCTCAAAATAATTTGGTCCAAGTGAATCAAGCTTTGCTATTTCTTTGGACATAAATGCAGTGAACTCATCCTAATACAAAACACTTTATTGAAACCATAATAAAATTTTACATTAATCTAAAAACATATAGTGTAGGTATCACCTTCCACACAAGTTGAGATATCAATCCACATGGAGTATTCTACTATGGTGCAACACCATGGTAATACCTTGCCTCCACAATCATCTCCACCCTAGACCATTCTCTCATATCGGGTGTCAATTTTGAAGGATTGACTCTTTATTTTCCATGCAAAATCTTTGAAACATATAAACTGCATGAGTGATGTTTGGCATGACATGTGCCCTAGAAATATTGTTAAAAAATAGAAAACAAAGAGTTGAACACAAGCATTGTTTGTAAAAACATGAGAGTTAGTTTGGGATTAACAAACTTACGCATTGGAAGTGTCAAGTGCAAGAAGCAACTCCGCTTCTTTTGCTCTGGACAACTCAAGGAATTGGCAAATGAACACTAACATGGTATTGAGCATTGTCCGAGTACTCTATCACATGAAAAAAATAGTCATCATTTGTAAAAACAAAGATTTACAATAAAAGAGTGAAAAAGGTGAAAGATCTCACTATCTTTGATTCTCTTCCACCAAGTTTTTAGCCTATGCTTGCCATCCCATACCTAAGACTTTTTTCCTTTGAGCTCCTGCCACTCTTTACCAAGTTCTCTCTCAAGCTCAACATTTCTTTCCCGCCAAAATGGTCCCCATTCCTCCAAATCCCCTGTGGTCATGGGCATGGTGTCTCCTCTAGCATCCCCAATCGACACAAGAAAAAGCCCCACAGTTTCCAAATACCAGCAAAATCGAATAGAAAATGAGCCATTCTACATCATCTCTAGCAAATCTAATAGCCTCATGCACCATGAGTCGACAAAGTGGAACAAGAGGAGGGAATGCCCTCTTCTTGACATAAAATTGACTTAGAACATCTTTCATCAAGCCAAGAAAAATTTTCTTGCCTAGGTGTTTGGAACGGTTATTCTTCTCATCCCCTTCTTGATCACTATCTTCTTCATTGTCATGAGGATCTTCAATCTGCACATTGGTCTCTGCATAGAGAAAACAAATGACAAGCATGTACAATCCAAAATGATATGCAATTAGGATTAGATAGTCACAAGTGTATGATTTACAAAAAATTTACAAGAGTCTCCTTTGTACGGAAACCACTTTTTCAAAAAAAAAAACCGTACATCCTATATAGGGCTCTCACATGAGATTTTAGGACCTTTTCTCCAACATAAAATAAACAATACTCAATATGTTCACTAACATTTATCAATGGTATGAATTTTTAAAAAATGGTCCATCCTTTCTTAATCTCCCACATGGAATATAAGGATTTACAATATGGTTATTTACTACCCAACTTTCTCAACCAAAAAAAAATTCCATCACATTTAACCATCTACCATTGCAAACTACACACCAACAAAAATTTATAACATACAATTATAATTTACCTGTGATCTTTACATCATCTTTGACGTTGTTGGAGTCTTCATTAGCTTGAGCCCCATCATCAATAAAAACACACCTTTTTAGAATCCGGTTCTTTTTATTGGGTGGAGTATCCAAATGTCGGACTCGTGATGATGCCTCCTGATAATCGATAGTTCCCTTTGGAATAGATCCGGACCTTAGCTTCATGCTCACTTGACGGTTTGTTGAAAGGAGAGACTAGAGGTTTTCTTTTCTTGCTATCCCTCTTTGGTGGCATTATCTACAAAACACATATTATTTACAGTTCTTAGTTTATATAAAACCAATAATATAGATTTTAGTACATATTACATAAAGTAGACTACATACTACTTAGATAACATACTATAAAATGTAGATTATAGTATATAACATTATATGTGATATACTACATTATGTAGTATGCACTATATATACTATTTGCAGCATGTAGTTTATATACTATATGTAATATACAATATATATACTATATGTTGTGTATTATATATAGTACTATATTTTATATTATATATTTTATATAATGTATTATATATATTATATGTAATGGAAATGGCCTATGAACTTTGAGAGTAGCGGAATTAGGTAATTAGATAAAGCACCTTTGTGAGATTACTTTGTGATCATAGCGGGTGAACTTAATTGATGGTAGCAACATAAACATGGTACTTAACTTGCCATGAGCAATACTTTTGCAAGAGAGAGAGTTTAAAGAACATGACAACAATTGAGGACCGGATTCATATGGAGCGTGTCCCCTCCAATAGGCATTTGTATTATAGTTTCTTCCATCAAGAGAGACTTGGTACAATACATTCTTTTTGCTCCTTGTGACCTTAGTTGTAAGATCTCTAACCCCGACCAAAAAGAGCACCATTGTACCATGAAATAAACATAATAGAAAAAGTTACTATTTTTAGCAGTTTTCCAAATTCTGTCGATGCCATGATGTTCAGAATGTTATAAAGCTTCCAAAAGTGAATCAAAATAATTTTTGTGAAAAATTTCCAAAAATAGTGAGTTTTTGGTCACCCGACCCGTTTAGTTTTAACCGTCTCGAAAAACTGCACTAGTAACCCAAATTTGAAAAAAAAGCATTTTCGGACATCGGGGACTGCTAAATATGGCAGGTACTCAGACAGGTACACCTTAGTTCGAGCTTAGTATAGCAATTTGACAAGTTGGTGGTGGTGGTGGTAAGGAGCTAGACGAGAAGGTAGAGATGAGAAGTTGGTGGTGGTGGTAATGAAGAGATAGGGACGATTTCAAATAGCGCAAGTTGGATCAAGGTCCATAAAGTGGAGCTACAGATTCTGGAGGCGAGGGGGAAGGTGTGGGAGAGCACATGTGTGGATGAGGTAGCCCATGCCTCACACATCCATCTTGAGGCCATGGTTGATGCCTAATCAACTCATCTCAGGCGGTGCGTTTGCGGCATGAAATAATCTTGGCAGAAGCGGATTGATGATCCGGAAGCAACATCACGTGAAGAGCTAGCGGCGCCCTCCTCACTGAAGGTGGAAGCAGTAGGATGATTCGGAAGCGACACCGTTTGGAAGCGTGCTGATGATATGGTTCGACCTCATCGACTTTGAGGATGCCACCTTCATTGAGGTGGGCACCGCCAGCACTTCACCCGTTGAGGAGAAGTAGAAGAAGCTGAAGCGCGATGAACCACAAATCCAAGCAAACAAGCCCTGCCCCTGTGGTAGTTTATTGCATTGCGAGCATTAGAAAGAAGGGAGCTTTTATTCAAAATATCCTCAGAATGTCATCCCGTCGCTCCTCCTGCAAGTTCAGAGCCTGCATGACCTCACCTTCGCCTGAGGGCTCACACCCTGCATGATCTCATTTGAGCGCTTGCAATAGCCTTTCCACAGAGGCGGGCTGCTCCCCTTCATGGCTTGAGCTTGTCAGACGGTCATCCATTAGACGTCAGATCTCCTGCGGTCGTCAGCTTGAAGCCGCTCCAAGTTCAAATTAAAGTGAAAATTCAAATTAAAGTGCAATTTGAGCCTTGAAGGCAGCTCGACCAACCTTCCCTTTCATTTTTGTCATTATTCGTTTCAAAATTTGAGTTTTGTCATGTTTAGGTATATGTTTGGAGCATGATGGCACCACCACAAGGTTTTTTAATTTTGATGAGTCACATTAGAGAAGTGGTGCTCCTCTGCATTTTAGAGCCTTGTGCCTCGTCCTCAAGTTTGAGCCTTGAGCATTGGGAAAGAACCTCAAACCACGACCCAACTCTCTACCCTTCATGGTTGACACAAGTAGTTCTCGTCTAGACTTTAGAGCCTTGTGCATCACCCTCAAGTTTCAGGCTTGAGCATTGTCAAGGAGCCTCAACCCACAATAGAGAACACTAACCTCCATGTTTGACACAAGTGATTCTTTGTTAGACTTTAGAGCCTTCCTGCCTTACCCTCAAGTTTGAGGTTTGAACATTGGCAAGGTGCATCAACCCACAACCCAACATGCTAGCCTCCATGTTTGAGACAAGTAGAATAGCCAAAAGCTTGAAACTCATGCATTTGCATGGATTTGTAAACTAGACTTTCACCCTCAAGACAATGTTTGTTACAATGTTTGTTTTGGGAGAAGCATGGCCTTAAAATTGAAGATTTGTTTTCTTCTTTCGATGCTAGCCTCATGAAAACACGTTCCTTTTTTTTCTTTTTGCTGACACAAAGTGGATTAACTTAAGCTTCCTCAAGTCGGGGAGAAGATTCATCGAGAAATCATGTGTAGTCGTAGTCAAAGAAGTTCCAACAATGATAGATATCAAAATTGGTCAACCCACAGGGGATTGCTGCAAAAGGCAACGCCTGTACCAATAGAGACGTTGGCAGGCAAGGCTGCTCCTCTTGCACCAAGCCACTCGTGACAAATGCACTTCCAAGATACCTCCAAACTGCCAAAGAAGGATCTTTCTAGAAGCATGAAGTGGAACTGAGCCTTTGAGCTTCAAATGTAATATATGTCTGACAGATGTTGCATGTTTGCATACAAAGTGGTGGCCACAAATAACACTTGCGAGTGCATCATCCAAAAACTACATTTCATTCAAGATTTGAAGACAGAAAAGTGTGCATCTTGGACCGAGTTCCCCTCTCTTTAAAAGCTAGAGACAAGAAGAACTGTCCCATTTTAGTGAATTTTTCCCAGAATTCCTAAATTTGAGTTGCATTGGAAATAGAAATGAATAGGCCGAGCTAAATTTTCCCTAGCAGACATTCTTTCCTATCTCAAACAGTATATCCAACAACATTCTTTCCTACTTAGAATTTAATATACATTTCAATTCAAATGCCGAGGTTTCCGTGGACTTCTCCAACATATTTAGGGATATGTTATTTCCTAACTTATCGTATGCAATGTTAATTTAAACAAACTTGAATTAAAATGTGACCTATCTCCTTAATTTCCTCGTCATTGCTCCGTGAGTTGGCCGGTACTTGGTCGACCATGGGAGATTTCCCTTTCCCATTCGTGTTGCTTGTCCCCGCCTCGCGGCCGTGGGAACCATCGAAATGAGTTCTCTTTACCGGGGCCATTTTTTACTCACTACCTTATTGACAACTTGGAAAAAGAGAGCTAACATTCGAGAGTAACATACAACTATGATGACGGATTAGTTTCAATAAGCAAATCCCCTTGTACGAGAGGTTAGACTTACTTCAAGACATAGAGAATCCCGATAGCACCATACTTGTTCTATGGGAATAGGCCCTAAGGTTAATTATTTGGCCTAGATAGTTAAGAATTTCAGGTTTCTTCTCAATCTATTTACTAGAGATGAATTCGGTATGCTTAATCACTTCCTAATGCAAGTAGAGGTTTGCAGATTTACCGTATGCTTAATCACTTCCTAATGCAAGTAGAGGTTTGCAGATTTACCGTATGCATAGGTGAGAGGGTTTCTCCCTTCCTAGTGATTAATGATGGATTAATTTCACTAATTACATCCTAATCTAGGAGCTAATTGATTCTAATTTAGTTGTTTAAACATTGTGTGGCAATAGAAAGCAGTTGACCCTCTTTACCTCAATGCCGACTTGTTCTTAATTACAATGGTGACTAGCGGTTGATTCCTTAATCATGCATTAATCTATGATTAAGAGAGACTAACTGCTTGCATAATTACTAATTAGATTAAGATTTATGCAATAGATCAATGATACGGAGAATTAAAGAGTATCCATTGAGTAATTTAGCTAGGGTTATGCACAATAGATGCAGGATTAAGAGAATATTGAAGAGAATTGCAACAAGCATCAATTAAATTGGATATTAACGAGATGAGACTGAATTCCTCTCGAAATTTTGATGCAATGGACTCCTCGAGATGAGAAACGGGCAGCACTTTCCTCCTTAGCTCTTCTTCCAAAGGCTATGTCTACCGACAACATCTCCCCAAGGTATGTGTGTGTATAGGAGTGTGTGTGTGTACTTAGTGTGAGTGTGAGCATATGTGTGTGTGTGTGTGTGTGTGTGTGTGTGTGTGTGTGTGTGTGTGTGTGTGTGTGTGTGAGCACACTCTCATATAAGCTCTCCCAAGCTGAAATTCGAACCAGGCTGCTAAATACATCTGAGGGAGTACTCACCTCATGCAAGGAAACTTAGTTGCAGGCTTACCAAGTGTCCAGTTTGCTTGGTTTAACTCACATGCTCTCTCTCTCTCTCTCTCTCTCTCTCTCTCTCTCTCTCTCTCTCTCTCTCTCTCTCTCTCTCTCTCTCTCTCTCTCTCTCTCTTGCATGGGGATCAACCCACGAGCCCCTCTTGTGTGTGAGGGTGCCCCCTTGCTGCCAGATTGGGCCCCAATGACCAAGGGTCAGTTCCTGCATAGCCTCGAGCCCCGGTGCCTCCTTGCACAGCCTTAGGAAATTTTGACTTTAGGCTAAAACGGGCGATACGAATCGAAAGTTAATGTTGTAAATCACTCATCACATGTGACCATCATCAAAATCGAGGCCCTTCTGTATTGTTAAACCCTTTTCTTTTTGGACTTTTGAGAAAGGTCATTTAAATGGGCCTTCTCAGACGTCTTATGTAGCAGCTCCTTTGAGTTGAGATAGCTTCTTCAAGTGCATAGCAAGATGAGTCATGACAACTTGGTCTAGTCTATAGCATGTCGCTTTCCCCAACACTAATTGTTGCTAGCTATGAGGCTTATGGGGATCACTATTGTCTAGTGCTTAATATCCTAGATTAACAGCACGTCTTCTCTCAACACCAATCAGTTGAGTGCCATCACCAGAACACCATTTCATACCAGCACCATAGTCTTCTAATAGCGACAATAAAACTTAGTGACACCAAGAATAGGTATTGGGTCAAGAAGGAAACATCTAGAGAAGAGCACCTCTAGATAGAAAATTTGAGAAGATCTCTACCCTTTGGTAAGACGTTTTGAGCTAGCACCACCCCATGAGGGTGGTTTTCAGGCTTATAATATCTTAACTTAAACCAAGCAAGTTTGGGATTGGTACCTATTAGCAAGCATGGAGGCTCGATCTTAAGTTCGAGCCTCCCTGCTTGTTCATGCTCATTGTGTATGTAAATGAGGGGCCTATTGGATCTAAACCTATTTGAAAGCATGGAGACCTTGGGATCTAAACCTATTAGCAAGCATGAAGGCTTGAACTTAAGTTCGATCCTGCATGCATGTTCATGCTCATTATGTATGTAAATGAGGGGAAAGCATGGAGCTTCCATGCTTGTTCCTTCTCGTTATTTATGTAAATGAGAGGGAAACATGGAGGCTTGCGGGATATGTGCCTATCAATAAACATGGAGGCTCAAACTTAAGTTCGAACCTCATGCTCATTATGTATGTAAATGAGGGGGGAGCTGCCTCATGCCCATCAGATACTTGAATGAGGGGAGGCTTTTTCTTAGGGCTTTAGATGATTCTTTAAATAATATCTTTCTATTAAGGCTCAAAATTCATACAGTTTTCAAGAAAAATGGAGCTCATTTGCAAACTTCTAAAAGTCAAGGACTTGCCTTTTCCATATTTTGACCCCTAAAATAGGAGAATGATATCCTTTGTTCTTCCAAAAGACCCCTTACTTGTGAGTAGTCAAACTTTAGCATGTCAAGTTTTCACTGAATTAAAGCTATTTTTCATGTAGCAATGAACAATATTGGTAAAATGATTCCAAAATGTACTAGAAGTTTCTTTCGATGCATAAAAAGAGGATAATTCAATTACACTAAGTAGAGGATCCTATTACATGGTGGGATCTTGTATATTGCCAAAATACCTCCAATTAGATGAACCATTTCAAAAAATGGGACTTGAATTTTTCCCATTATTCCTAAATTGGTCTTATGTTGAAACTAATCCTGATCCCCCTACTGATCTCACAGGGGGCGGCTCGCGATGATTTCGGAGGAGCTAGAGTTACTAGCGTAGGGCCTCTATCCACGACTTGCGTTCTTTGCGGTGGATACCCATGTCTTGTGTTCTATGCGGTGGGAATGTCCATGTCGTGCGTTCTATGCCGTAGAAATATCTAGTTGTATGGGCAGCTAGGCAACAACGGGAGAAGTAAACTCTCGTTGGAGGGGGGATGTTGTACCTCCAGAACATTGGTATTTTAATGAATAAGTTTTGAGTAAAATTTTTACTAGAGTTACTGTCTTGGTGCCGCTTTGCAATACTGGTTGAAGGGCTGTATTAAGGAACTTGTGAACAGTAACTTAATCAATGAACTCATGTGTTGAACAACCATGTGTGGTAGTAATTAGGTAACAAAGGAAGTGTGAGTATGGAGTGGAAAGTGGGGGCTTGGCTCGGGTTTCCAATTCCTATGAGAAGGGTGGTCCCGATTGGTCGGGAACTCTCCGTTCCCATAGTATTATAAATCGACGCTGGTATTACTCATTGCCCCAAGAGCGGCGAAGCCTCAAGTGTACGTGCCTCTGAAACATGGGGGAAAAGGCACTCGGGACTTCTCTCCTCTTGGAAGGTGGGTCTTAGGATCGCTAGATAAGTTAATCACGCTGCCCCTGCGGGGTGGAACTAGATCTCGATGCTAGTAGGCTCAAACTCAACTCACTTTTTGATGAGGGATCGTCCGCTAGATGAACCATAAACCACTTTGTTTGCTTCCGCTGTAGATCTAGTGGCCACCAGGTTTACCATCAGATCCATCGTTTGAGAGGATGGGGTGGGGACCTCACACTTGGTATCATAACTAAGTTTAGGTCAGACTGCGAAATAAAGTCGTATTGTTTGAATATTCAAAAGGAGCTAAGGGTATATAGGTAGCTGATCCGAATTTCTTGCATTGGTGTTGCAGGAAGACCCCGTGCTAGAATATCGGAAGTTCCAAGTGTTTGAGCTTATTTACAAACAAGCTCGATGATCCCCAGTTTACCAATTCAGGCGAGATGTCATGGAGATGCTGTTGAAGGTTCATACACCGCACTCCACTCGCATCGATAGAGGATGGGGGCTCGATTGTACACATGAAGGAGGGGTTTACTACATCAACGCTCGGAAGCTAGGATGCCTGGCTGCCGATTTGAAGAAAATACGTTCGGGAGAATAATTGAGGGTGGTGCAGATATTCTACTTGCTGCCTGCATGTACGGACATGACTATCTCTGACAGTACCAATCAAACCCTCAACGAGTGGATTTTGGAGAAGGTCACTAATGTAATCCCAGCAAACAGAGTTAGAACTTTTGGAGTACCAAAAGAAGTATCCCAACTCGACACCATAGTTTACTATCCACTCAAAGATGAGTATAGGAACTACTTCACGAATGAAGTAGAGTATCATGTGAACCTGACAACGCAACCTGCTAGGCGTATCTCATAAGCATTCCAAAAGCCATGTAATAAATTGATCATGAGTTATCCTAAACCTTGAGGAGTTTCGATTGTAATAAATCTTCATCAATAAAGTGTTTTTGTCTCTAAGTCTCTGTCTCTTGATAAAGTGGGATCTTGAATTTTATTTAAGTCTCGTGTCTATTTGAAATCCAAGTAATCGTATCAAGAATCTCGTGTAACCGATGTAGGCACCGCATGCTGCTCTCTACTCGATGGCACAGGAAAAGAAGCTCCTTCTTAAGCAAGCCCAACCTCCACTCTTTAAGGGCGAGGGGGCAAATGTGGAGAGAGATCCGAAAGTATGTATGGAGGCTATGGATGACTATTTCGAAGCTGCGGGAACCCAACCCGTGAATCAAACCATGCTTGCGATATTCCGCTTGTCTGGCGATGCCAAGATATGGTGGAAGCAATGTTGCAGGGACTTGGATATTAAGGGATCTTCCCAATCTTGGGAAGACATCAAGGCTGCTATGATGGAGTGATACTTACCACCCGCTTATAAAACCTTGAAGATGAACGAGTTCTTTTCCCTTCGTCAGAGTCGACTTTTTCAGTCGAGGAGTATTACTCAAAGTTTGTTACTCTTTGAAGGTATGCTCCTAGAACAAGCCTGGATGAGCAAGTAGCACGATTCTGCCAAGGGCTCATTGACCCTTGAACAATCGTCTAGAAGCTCTTAGGCCAACAACTCTTCAAAATGCCTTGCTAAGAGCTAAACCCTTAGCTATGGAAATTCAGAAGGTCAATTAGAATAGGAGGAATCATTTGGCAAAAAGGGCAAGGACAAATGTTTGGAATAACAGACCAGCCAACCAAGCATATGACCAACGCCCTATTGTGGCTACCACCACAACTATGGAGTTCCCAAATGTTTGATGCTACGAATGCGGCGAGGTTAGGCATTACAGATCCAAGTGCCCCAAGAAGACTCGGGAAACCAGCGTCAATGCCATACCCTTGAATGTCTATGGGCATGGCCAACCTAATGGAAGAGGAGGACGTGGAAGGGTAAACAGAGGGCGAGGGCGAGGAGCTACCGCCAGAGTGAATGCCGCAGTGGTACAACCAACTGTGGGAGATGAAGCATAGGAGAGAGCAACCTTGCATGCTACAGTTGACAACCCCAATGGTTGTGAGCAATACGCAGTCATTTATACGCCAGGATCTCTCAGAGGTGAACAAGTTAACTTCCTTATAGATTGTGGTAGAACTCTTTCATTTCTTTCACCCAGATGCATGAGGAAGTTAAAGCTAGATAAGTATCCAACAAGCAAACTAGTTGTAGAGTTAGCAAACTGCAAGGAAGTAGTATCTCAAAACTCTGCAGGTATAATCGACTTTGATCTAGGGGGACACCCAACTTCTGCCCAATTTCAAACCCTACCCTTAGGATTCTTTGATGGGATACTAGGGATGGACTGGCTAAAGAAAAATCAGGCCCACATCCATTGTGCACAAGGGAACTTTACCTTTACAGATAACTTGGGTAATGAAGTCTTAATTTAGAGGAAAAATGGGAGACCTAGGGCTACTCTAGTTAAGGCCAGCAGACTTTTGAAGGGACTGAGAAAGGGGCAGCATATTTATGCGGTAAAGCTCAACAAGGTGGACCAATCAGACACCAAACTTAGACCAAACTGGTTGAGGGAGTATGATGATGTATTCCCTGAAGACCTTACGAATCTTCCACCACATAGAGAGGTAGATCATGAGATTGAGACTATCCCTAGATGTGAACCTATCTCAAAGCGAACTTATAAAATGTCACTGCCAGAGGCCATAGAACTCAAGGAGCAACTTAGGCAACTCATTGAACAAGGATTCATTCGGCCCAGTACTTCTCCTTGGAGCGCACCAGTTCTTATTCAGAAGAAGAAGGATGGGACCTTAAGGCTATGCATAGATTACCGTGGACTAAACCAGGTAACTGTCAAAAACAATTATCCAATTCCAAGGATTGACGAACTCCTGGATAGACTCCATGACGCCAAAATGTTTACAAAGATTGATCTAAGGTCAAGACATTACCAAATCAGGATCAAGGAATCAGACATTCCAAAGACAGCTTTCAACACTAGGTATGGACACTACGAATTCATAGTAATGTCCTTTGGTCTAACAAATGCTCCTGCAAGCTTCAATCGACTTATGCGAGATATTTTCAGACCTTATCTGGACGATTTTGTCTTGGTTTTCTTTGATGAAATTATGATCTATTCTAAGAACAAGGCAGATCGTGAAGAACATGTTCGTAAAGTACTTAATCTTCTTCGAGAACACCAACTTTACACTAAAGCGAGAAAGTGTACCTTCTGCTCACCAAAGGTCAGTTATCTTGGATTTATCATATCGGCCGAAGGGATTTCACTGGACCCAGATAAAGTCAAGGATATTGTTGATTGTCCTCAGCCATCCACCGCCAGCGAAGTAAGAGGATTTCTTGGGATAACGGGATGGTACATGATTTTTGTCAAGGACTATGGATGTATTACTGCACCCTTGACGGAACTCTTGAAGAAAGGAATGAGGATCGAATGGAAGACCGAGCATGAGTCTAGTTTTGCTAAGTAAAAGACTTCTTGGTCTCAGCTCCTATCTTAAAGCTTCCAGATTTCAGTAAGGAATTTTAAGTAGCGACCGATACTAGCAAATTTTCTTTAGGCGGAGTTCTTACTCAAGAAGGAAGACCGGTGGCATATACTTCCAAAAGCTGAGGGATCATGAGAAGAATTATCCTACTCATGATTTGGAACTTTTAGCGGTTATACATGTGCTGAAGTTGTGGAGACATTATCTTCTCGGACGCAAGTTTTAGCTAGTTACAGACCACAAGAGATTAAAATGGATTTTTACTCAACCTATTCTCAATATGCGACAATGCGATGGATAGAACTCTTACAAGAATATGACCTCGACATAAAGTATAGACCAGAGAAGGAAAATGCCGTTGCAAATGGACTTAGCCGAAAACCTTTTCTCGGAGCTATCTCTATTCCAAATAACCCTATCTAGGATAGAATTAAAGAAGCATCTTTGGTAGATCCAGAATACCAACATATAGTATCATTAGTCCAGCAGAATAAGATCCCTAAAGCTAAAGATTACTCTCTTATGGGAGGATGTCTTTACTACAAACATAGACTCTGTGTACCTAGAGACCCAGCTTTAAAAAATACTATTTTGTATGAAGCGCACGATAGTTCTACATTAGGACATCCAGGTTATGCTAAGACTCTTCACGCTATCAGGAGAAGTTATTTTTGGTCTGGAATGAAAGGAGACATACTTCGCTATGTGAGGCAATGTCTTTCTTGTTAGCGGATAAAAGCCGAAAGAATCAAGTTACCAGGGCAACTTCAACCTCTTGACATACCCCAGATGAAATGGGAATGCATCAGTATGGACTTTGTTACAGGATTACCTTCTACAGGAGGTTATGACTCTGTATTCGTGGTTGTTGATGCTCACAAAAGTGGCTCATCTAATACCCGTACAGACAACCTTTACTGCTTCGGATATTAGCCGAGTATTCATCAAGAAAATTTTTAGGTTACATGGTTTACCCAAGCGTATCGTCAGTGATAGAGATGCCAAGTTTACATCAAAGTTTTGGACTTCTCTTTTCCAATCTATTGGGTCACAATTAGCCTTCAGCACAGCGTATCATCCGCAGAGACAGATGGGCAGACTGAAAGAGTAAATCAAGTCATTGAGGATATTCTCAGAGCCTATTGTTCGCAAGAGCCAAAGAAGTGGTTACAATATCTTCCTTTGGTAGAATATGCTTACAATTATTTCGAACACAGAAGCATTTGAATGTCACCCTTCAAAGCTCTCTACGGACAAGACTGTTTAGCACCGCTTACCTTTTCAGACCCAACCATCAGGGTAGAAGCCTCTAAGAAGATGCTAGAAGACATGGAAGCTCAGACTAAAGCCATTCGCCAAGATATCCAAGCCGCTTAGGATAGACAGAAGCATTATGCAGATAAGAATCGATCATAACGGACCTTCAAGGAAGGAGAAAAAGTTTTTCTACGAGTCCGACCGAAGAAAAGCAACTTATCATTAGGAAGGTACAAGAAACTAAGCCCGAGATATTGTGGACCCTTTGAAATCACTAAGGTTGTGAGTGACCAGGCCTACAAGCTTAAGTTACCCGCAAACGTAAAGGTTCACGATGTATTTCACGTCAGCCTACTCAAAACCTACATTCCTAACCCCGATCAACTCTTGGACTCAGATCAAAGAGTTATGCCAGCACAAGGAGTTCTCGAACTTCAACCTAATTACGTCCTTGAATCAAGAGAAGGAAAGCTACGAAACAGGACAATTACCAAGTACCTTGTGAAGTGGAAAGATTATCCTGAAGAAGACGCTACTTGGGAGGACGAACCAACGCTCATAAAGGATTATCCTAATAAATTCTTGAGATGAGGACATCTCAAATTTTTCACGTTGGGGAGGTTGTAAGATCTCTGACCCCAACCAAAAAGAGCACCCTTGTACCATGATATAAACATAATGGAAAAAGTTACTATTTTTAGCAGTTTTCCAAATTAGGTCGGTGCCATGATGTTTAGAATGTTATAAAGCTTACAAAAGTGAATTAAAATTATTTTTGTGAAAATTTTCCAAAAATAGTAAGTTTTTGATCACCCGATCCGTCTAGTTTTAACCGTCTCGAAAAACTGCAACCGTAAACCAAATTTGAAAAAAATACATTTTCGGATACCCGAGACTGCTAAATATGGCAGGTACTTGGACAGGTACACCTTGCTTAGAGCTTAGTATAGCAATTTACGACATTAAATTCCGATTCGTATTGCCTGTTTTAGCCTAAAGTCAAAATTTCCTAAGGCTGTGCAGGGAGGCACTGGGGCTCGAGGCTCTGTGGGAACCGACCCCTAGGCACTAGGAGCCCAATCTGGCAGCAAGGGGGTGCCCTCACACACAAGACGGGCTCATGGGCTGATCCCCATGCAAGAGAGAGAGAGAGAGCATGTGAGTTAAACCAAGCAAACTAGACACTTGGTAAGCATGCAACTAAGTTGCCTTGCATGAGGTGAGTACTCCCTCAGATGTATTTAGCAGTCTGGTTCGAATTTCAGCTTGGGAGAGCCTATATAAGAGTGTGATCACACACACACACACACACACACACATATGCTCACACACACACTAAGTACACACACACACTCCTATACACACACATACCTTGGGGAGGTGCTGCCGACAGACATAGCCTTTGGAAGAAGAGCTAAGGAAGAAAGTGCTGCCCGTTTCTCGTCTCGAGGAGTCCATTGCAACAGAATTTTGAGAGGAATTCAGCCTAATCTCGTTAATATCAAATTTAATTGATGCTTGTTGCAATTCTCTCCAATATTCTCTTAATCCTGCATCTATTGTGCATAACCCTAGCTAAATTACTCAATGGATACTCTCTAATTCTCCGTATCATTGATCTATTGCATAAATCTTAATCTAATTAGTAGTTATACAAGCAGTTAGTCTCTCTTAATCATAGATTAATGCATGATTAAGGAATCAACCGCTAGTCACCATTGTAATTAAGAACAAGTCGGCATTGAGGTAGAAAGGGTCAACTGCTTTCTATTGCCACACAATGTTTAAACAACTAAATTAGAATCAATTAGCTCATAGATTAGGATATAATTAGTGAAATTAATCCATCATTTATCACTAGGAAGGGAGAAACCCTCTCACCTATGCATACGGTAAATCTGCAAACCTCTACTTACATTAGGAAGCGATTAAGCATGCCAAATTCATCTCTATTAAATAGATTGAGAAGAAACCTGAAATTCTTAACTATCTAGGCCAAATAATTAACCTTAGGGCCTATTCCCATAGAACAAGTATGGTGCTATCGGGATTCTCTATGTCTTGAAGTAAGTCTAACCTCTCGTACAAGGGGATTTGCTTATTGAAACTAATCCGTCATCATGGTTGTATGTTACTCTCGAATGTTAGCTCTCTTTTTCCAAGTTGTCAATTAAGTAGTGAGTATAAAATGGCCCCGGTAAAGAGAACTCGTTTCGGTGGTTCCCACGATCGCAAGGCGGGGACAAGCAACACGAAGGGGAAAGGGAAAGCTCCCATGGTTGACCAAGTACCAGCCAACTCACGGAGCAATGACGAGGAAATTGAGGAGGTAGGTCACATTTTAATTCAAGTTTGTTTAAATTAACATTACATACGATAAGTTAGGAAAGAACATATCCCTAAACATGTTGAAGTAGTCCAAGGAAAACCTCGGCATTTGAATTGAAATGTATATTAAATTCTAAGTAGAAAAGAATGGTTGTTGGATATACTGTTTGAGATAGTACAGAATGTCTACTAGGGAAAATTTAGCTCGGCCTATTCATTTCTATTTCCAATGTTGAAACTAGTCCTGATCTCCCTACTGATCACAAGGGGCGGCTCGCGATGATTTCGCAGTAGCTAGAGTTACTAGCTTAGGGCCTCTATCCACAACTTGTGTTCTTTATGGTGGATACTTGCGTTCTATGCGGTGGGAATGTCCATGTTGTGCGTTCTATGCGGTGGACATACCCAGTTGTATGGGCAGTTAGGCGACAACAGGAGGAGTAAACTCTCACTGGAGGGGGGATGTTGTACCTCCAGAACATTGGTATTTTAATGAATAAGTTTTGAGTAAAATTTTTACTAGAGTTACTTTCTTGGTGCCGCTTTGCAATACTGGTTGAAGGGATGTATTAAGGAACTTAATGAATGAACTTATGTGTTGAACAACCATGTGTGGTAGTAATTAGGTAACAAAGAAAGTGTGAGTATGGGGTGGAAAGTGGGGGCTTGGCTCGGGTTGCCAATGCCTCTGAGAAGGGTGGTCCGGATTGGTCGGGAACTCTCCGTTCCCATAGTGTTATAAATCGATGCTAGTATTAGTCATTGCCCCAAGAGCGGCAAAGCCTCAAGTGTACGTGCCTCTAAAACATGGGAAAAAAGTCACTCGGGACTTCTCTCCTCTTGGAAGGTGGGTCTTAGGATCGTTAGATAAGTTAATCACGCTGCCCCTGCGGGGTGGAACTAGATCTCGATGCTAGTAGGCTCGAACTCGACTCACTTTGTGATGAGACAGGCGCAGTTAGCGGCGGGTGGTCAGATTAAGTATAGTCACTTTCGAGGCCTCTCAAAGGAAGACCCTGATGCCCATTTGCGATAATTTAATAAGGTGTATGGATTGAATCATCCTGGCGCTGTGGTACCACTCCAACAACAATCAGTGTTTGACTCCACACTTTTAGGGAAAGCTGCAAAATGGCTCTCAAGGTATCCTGACGATCACTTTCAAACTTATGACGAAGGGTCCCAGAACGGAAAAGACAGTCCCTCAACATTTGCAAGAGCTTCGGATGTTGCGTCAAAAGTCGTTTCCAGGGGAGGATTATGGTGCCAAGTTTCATATGCTTTTGCAGTGGGTACATTAGGCACAGCGGCCAGTAGCCGATCTGTTGAATGATTATTTTATGCGAGGACTCAATAAGGATCTCAGAACTGTTATGGAAATAGTGGACAACGTAACCACTACAGTGGATAATGTCATTGCAAGAGTTGTTGTAGCAAGAGAGGCCTTAGAGGATACATAATCATCAAAAAAATGAAAGAAAAAGGATCGCAAGAAATCTCATTGTAAATCGCACGAAAGTGGTAGTGATAGTTTGGAGTCGGAGAGTGTAGACTCAGAATCCTCAGATTCAGGCAGTAGTGTTTTGGTGGAAGGGTCGGAGGAAGCACCTCAAAAAAAATCCCAGCATCAAGGGAAAGATGTTCCATCCGGATCGGTGGAATCTTCTACGGTGGTAAAAAGTCTGAAGGAGCTGTGGTGTACTCAATGTTGAAATCCGAGACATGCCGCTCAAGAGTGTGCAATGAGTCAGAAATGGTGTGCGATATGCACAGCCAACACCCATAATACAATGGAATGCTATTACAATGGTTGTGGCTGTAGGAGTCGGGATTCTTCTACATGGAAAACACAACAATCAGGACAAGGAAAAGAGGCTGCGGTGGTGTTGGCCCACTCTCATGCATCAGAGGATCTTTTTCAAGGACCAGCCGGTGGACGAGGTCAAGGAGGGGGTCGCGGCCGCGGAAGAGGTGGCTGAGATCCTAATCGACCCAAGACCTACCTTTTCTGTTTGGGAGATGGGCATTGGTGGTTGGAGTGTTTAGAAGCTATGGAATATGATTGGAAGAAATAGGAACATGCTGCCAGAAAGCAGTCGAGTGTCGCTATGGTTCAGATTGAGGGGTTGGATGAATCTGACGTGGTGGTTTTGTTGATTATCCGTTCTGGCAAAAATATGTTACCAATAGCCAATGTTAAGCTCCCGCATTGGGAAACTCAAGAGGATGTACGTAAAAAAAATTGTAACTTAGATGCCGCATTCAGCACCTTCATTGCAATCATCAGGACCACCGGTGCCATCTTCGGAAAAGAAAGAGGGGAAAGTCATAAATAGGGCAAATACCATTGAAGAAGAGAATTGGGATTCTGTTTGGAAGGAGGCTATAGAATCACCATTACAAGTACAATTGGGATTGTTATTGAAATTGGTTACGAATTTTCACAAAGCTTTGTTGAGTTAGAAGTTCAAAGAAATGAACAAGATGGAAGTTGATGTTGCGGCAGCTGAAGGTGAGCGGGATGATTCAGTCCCATTGCCGGAAACTAGGATTATGGATACACACATTCTGGAGCCTTCGACACGGAGAGGCTAAAGCTGTGGGTTTGCACAATCCACCATGCGTGTCAGGTGTTACGGCATAAGCCGCACACTACAGTCCTGCGGTTGTCCAGACACTACGGAATAGGACTTCATGCGGCTTTGGCAGTTCTTCATGGGATATCATGGGACAGGACAATCCACCATGCATGTCAGGTGTTATGGCATAAGCCACACACTACAGTCCTGCGGTTGTCCAGACACTACGGAATAAAGCTGTGGGTTTGCACAATCCACCATGCGTGTCAGGTGTTACGGCATAAGCCGCACACTACAGTCCTGCGGTTGTCCAGACACTACGGAATAGGACTTCATGTGGCTTTGGCAGTTCTTCATGGGATATCATGGGACAGGATGGGGTTTTGCACCATTCCCGATCTGCGCTAGAGCAGCGGGTGTATTTGGGGGGGCATACCAGTCTTTGTGGACATCTCTCAAGCAATTAATATATCATTCTCATGTAATTCTATGTACTGTTACATATCAATGAAGAAGACGGTGTTCTGTTCCTGTGTATTGTCTTCTATTTTTTCTTCATATACATTGTTGTTCATAATGTAAGGAAGTGTGAGGATATCCATTCCTATAGTGCTTATTGCTCCACTGCGGAGCTATAGGCACTACACTGGTCCTTACGAAAAGCTTCTAGCTCTTTGAGAGAGAGTTTATATTTACCTTTTTAAACTCCCTTCTCCTTGGACCGATTGTTGTTGTTGTTGTTAAAATGGCCTTGGTAAGAATTTTGGCATTGGTTTTCCTCTTGGCATCACTTTTGTCTTTATTTTTCATGGGCTTGAAATTCTGTCTCGCCCCTTGTTGGAAATTGATGCAGAAGCAACCATGGTGTGGTGGATTACTTCAGTGATAGGACTAGGCTGTTGAGAGTTGACATACTCGGCCATCTCTTTGGGTAATCCCACACAAAATTGTTGCTTTTGCTTGTAGAAGTCTATCTTTTGAAAAGACAATAGCCTTGAGATATAAATCCCAAAACTTGTCCACATATTTGTGGATAGACTCATGAGAGAGAAGCTTCTAACTCCGCCATTTGGTAAGCACTTTGTCCTTTCCATTGTTTGCAAGGAATTGCTTTATGATGGAAACTCGTAGAGTTTTCCATGTCTTTGGGGCTTCTCCGTTGTCGTGAAGGCTAGCCCACCATTGATGAGATTATTTTTGGAAGTGCATAGCTACATGGTGTAGTTTGGAGGACTTTGTGAAGCCCTCATCTCCAAAGGCCGCATCAAATTGTTGGATGAAGGCCAATACTTTGTCAATAGCACCAAAGGTGCCATCATAGGTGAGAAAAGAGATACTCTTTCGTCCCTCTTTGAACTTCTTGAGCTTTTGTGACCTTCATCATGCAGGGTAAGATTTGCGATGTCCTCCCCTATTGTATTCTCTAGGAGAATAACTAATGCTTTCGTCAGAAGAGGAGGAAGGTGAAGAAGAAGGAGAAGAGGGTGATCTTTTTCTTGTCCTTTTCTTCCTTTGTTTCCTCTCTTCCCTTTTTGAAGTGATGAGGAGAAGGGATATGGGTTGACCGTTTTCTCTTAGGGGGAGTTGGCGATTGTATAGTCCGCCGTCTTCATGGAGCCACATCTTTGGAGGAACTTAGGGATTCATTACTTTCTCGTTCTTTGGATTCCTCCTCTCATATGGGAGAGAGTCTTCTTTTGGGGGTCTCATCAAGAGGCCTCCTAATCTCTCTCTCCTCTTGGATAGGAAAAAAAATCCCATAAGCACGAAGTTGTTGACTAACTTCGGCTTGCAAAGCGGGGTTGCCCATAGCTTGTTGCAACCTAGTAACAAGATAATTAACAAACATGGGGGCATCATTATTAGCACCTTCGTGTGCAAAATCAAAGTTATCAATGTTCATTCTACTCTCTTGGTTATTTTCATCCATGTTAATTAAACTTATGTATTTACTTAGCGTATGCTTTGGAAATTCAAAACCTTAGTTGCTACTCCTCTTAGCCTTTGAAAATAGGCACTTTAAGTATGTACACCCACGGCTCAAATTGGTTAATTATAGAGAGTAGTGGAGTGGGTCTAACATAGCAGAGTTGCCAAGGGGTAGCTCCTTTTGGACTTCTTATGTCTCAATAATAGTAAAGCCGTAGGCATGTCTAAGAAGACTCCATTATTAAGACCAAAGCTCCCAAGGTGTGCACCATATCCCACATAGTGGGTTCAACAAAACCGATAATAGATCCCAATCTCACTTACCCGAATATAATTAACAAAATCAACCATTAATAGGCTACTTAAGGACCTCTCTTCTTAAGCAAGAAAAGAGAAACCAAATGCTCTAATACCAATGTAATGGAAATGGCCTATGAACTTTGAGAGTAGAAGAATTAGGAAATTAGATAAATCACTTTTGTGAGATTACTTTGTGAGCATAGTTGGTGAACTTAATTGATGTAGCAGCATAAACATGGTACTTAGTTAACTTGGCATGAACAATACTTTTGTAAGAGAGAGAGAGTTTAGAGAACATGACAATAGTTGAAGACCCGATTCATACGGAGACGGTCCCCCCTCCAATAGGAATTTGTATTATAGTTTCTCTCATCAAGAGAGACTTGATACAATACAATCTTTGTGTTCCTTGTGACCTTGGTGATGCAATGAAGATGGAAAGCTTCATGCATCCTAAGCATAACATAAACTTTGTAGAAAGCATTAACTATCCCAAGACTCATTTCCAAGGCCTCAAACACCTTCAAAGGCGGAGAGAGCTAGCGGGGAGTGAGGGTAGGGAAGAGGAAGAAGAAACATTCCATAGGAGAAAGAAATAGTTCCTCACTTATCATGACTCTCTTGCTAGCATACATAATCATTAGGAAAATTTTGAACTCATTTTTGGGCCTTTTAAGAGTGCCACATCATCAAAGTTGTACAAAAGAAAGCAACCCGGTATACCCCTCTAAATATTGCTTAGAACCCCATGATATGAACTATCATTGGAAAGTTCTTGAAAAATGGATTCTAAAGAGCTAAGGTCCAAAAAGTTTGAATGACTTCTATGAAAGTTATGCCACTTTTTTTCAATCAGCTAGGTTTTGTTATCGTTACGATAATCTAAAATCGCCTTTTTCTACATCTACATGAAGGCAATGTCCGATACATGCATGCTATATATCAATAGATAGCATTTGAAGAGTAGATTCTAAATATCCAACCTCCGACAAGTTTGGATCTTATTTGCAAAAAAAAAAATTACCGATCCCCACTTTTTGAAAGCTATGCCACATCAACGATTCTTACAAGGCCCATTTTTAGTCCAAACTTTTCCTAATGAGCATAGTAATGAAGATAGAGACGATGGCAAGCTTAAGCATTGAATCATGGCTCTTGGTTGAATTTGCATTCCATATCCAAGAGTTGGTGTAGGCTCTCACTTCTCACAAGCTTGGAGAAGGAGGTGGAGTTCCTCTACTTTCACCAAGTGAGAATGAATCCACAAAATGACTGTGTGTGTGTGTGTGTGTGTGTGTGTGTGTGTGTGTGTGTGTGTGTGTGTGTGTGGTGGATACCCCCAACACACCCCTTGCTTGCTTGGGGTATGTTCTACCTTTTTCTCATGCCTCAAGCTCATTGGAACCCCTCTCCCCCTAGCCAATCACATGCAGCATGCATTTCAAGTACATGGGTAGTCTTTGGAAAAGTGTCCTCCTTACCCTTTAGAGAGAGAGAGCTTGAAACTATCTAGATATTTGTTGGATGGAGCTAGAAGCTCTTTGGACCAGCATTCAAGTACGCCATGTGGCTAAGCATAGGGAGAGTTTGACATGTGTCCCATGTGCCCCTTGAGAAAAGTGGTGCCCTTTGGGTGAGTAGGAGGTTAATTCAAAGATTCCCCTAACTTTGGGGCTTTCCACCTCCTTTGTAGGGTCTCCTTTTCACTCAAGCACCTTACCCCCCATGCATAGGAAGCTTCTCAAGCACCTTCCTCATCAAGCATGACAAGCACCTCAAGCACATTAGCCATCAAGCACGACAAGGACCTCAAGCACCTTAGTCATCAAGTACAACAAGCACCTCAAGTACCTTAGTCATCAAACACGATAAGCACCTTAGTCATCAAGCACCTCAAGCACCTTAGTCAGCAAGCACGATAAGCACCTCAAGCTTAGGTCTAGTTCCCACCTAAAGCTCAACCCTAGCTTGCCTAAGGTTAAAGGACTTTTAACACCTACTATTGGAGGTCTTTGTGAAGCTAACCCTAAGGTCTTTTAAGCTCCATTAGATGCACGTTGCTGTTTGATAGACTACCTCCTTTTGGACCCGTATTGAGATGTAACTATCTCTCCTCTTGGTCCCTTGTTGAGATAAGTCTAGAAGCACTTATTGCACATTGCTCTTTGGTAGACCGTCTCCTTTTGGACCCTATTGAGATGCAACCATCTCTCCTTTTGGTCCCATGTTGAGATAGGTCTAGAAGCACATGTCTCTATTCTAACTCTTATTCCCATTTATTCTCCCATATTAAATGATCAGTTTAATATAAGAAAATCATCTGGGTTAGCTAGATATTAGATTTTATGACATTATATACTCTCTATATATAATATATTTATACTTTGAATTATACATATTATATACTTTATATTATATATATACTATATACTATATACTATGTACTATATACTCTGTGCCCCCCCCCTCCCCCAACCCTGCTTTTTTTTACTATATACTATGTACTATATACTCTGTGCCCCCCCCCCTCCCCCAACCCTACTTTTTACTATAGTATATATACTATATACTATATACTATGTACTATATACTCTGTGCCCCCCCCCTCCCCCAACCCTGCTTTTTTTTTTTTGCGATTTGTTGTTTGGCATTGATGGTAGTAGTGGTAAGCAACATAGCAATGACATATGGAGGAAGGAGGGAGAGAGAGAGAGAGAGAGAGAGAGAGAGAGAGAGAGAGAGAGAGAGAGAGAGAGATCAACATACCTGTGTGCAAGGTTTCGAGCTCAAACATACAAACTTTTTCACTCCCAAAATTTTAAAGTGTAAACCCTAACTATTGATATTCACATTATAAGCGACCAAAGTCCGATTGTCTATAACTATAATTGCTATATTAGATTATATAAATTTTATACTGTATAATATAAATGATAAACATTATATAACATAACATATATAATATATTATGTATTTTATAGTATAAATATAATATGCATAATTAATATTATAACTATATAGTATATATAGTTTATAATATATAATTATATCATATTAGTATAGTATAGCTTATAGTATAACTATAAGTATAGTGTAACTATAAATATAAGTATATATTATATAAGTACAATATAACTATATAATATATATATGTATAACTATAACTATAAGTCTATATATATTATATACAAACTATTATATTATATAAGTATATAATATAGCTATATACCATATATACGTATAAATATAACTATAACTATAATTATGACTATAATTTTAAGTATAAATATAACAATAAGTATATATTATATCAATATAATATAAGTATATAATATTAGTATATGTTATGTAAATATATAATACAATATAATTATTATACTTAAGTATATATATATATAATGTAATATGACTCTATATACTAGATATGTATTATATAAGTATAGTATGTATAGTATACCAACAATATAATCATAGTATGTATAGTATAATATAAAACTACTCTATAGTGTATATGTGTGTGTGTATTTGTGTTATATACCATATATTCTAAAAATATTATGTTCATTTTTTGTAATGCGCGTATTTGGGGAGATTTTGAAAGCTCGGCAAGTTAACAGATGTTGATTCGAATGTATCTTAATGACTATGATTGTGCATATCTTAAAGAGTGAATATTTCAAATCTATTTAGAATATTTTTCAATGAGCGCATTAATTGTTTGCAAATGCATGATTTTACACTTTCTTTGTGTCTTATACACAGTCTCTATCTTCTCTTTTTGTCATTTTCTTTTCCTCAAGTATTCTTCTTCCTTGCCTATCTCAAACATGACAGCTACAGCTACAACTATGCTTTCATGGACGGTTCATGGTGCTCAAGTGGATTATACAATCTCATACGAAATGGAGAGCTTTTATTTAGTGAATATTTTCTTCAAATCCTATTGCCTCCTTCTATTAAGTTTGAAGGCTTGCATGGAGTTGTTCAGACAGGGAGCTCTATGTCTAAGATCAATGTGTTGCCAAGATGGGATCATGAAGATCAGAAGCATTACCTTCTTTACCATACTATGTCCTCAGCTTACCCATTCTACATTCAAATGACTATGTTTATGTGGCTGACAATTTAGAAACAAGTGAAGAAGTCGGTGATGATTCTATGTATGCTACACCATGTAACAAAACTTCGACTCCGTTACATTTAAATGTTATTGATGAAGATACAGATACAGTTGTTTTGGAGAGAGTGAAACTAACCAGGTCACCAGAACCCTTTCTAGACACACAAGATTGGGTTGAGGAAACAAGGCAAGAGTATTCAAAGGATACATCCATCATTTAATGGATGAAAGCCAAAGGTGAATTGTGCAGGTTGTCAAAACTTTTAGAGATTTGTGGACCTCCCAAAAAGGTTGACGAGCTCCCTACTTTTTACAGTGGAAATTTTTGTTTTGAGCTTCCTCCAATTCACCACAAAAAAAGGATGCTCGTTATGGAGCATAAGTACAACGGTCACCTTTTCTCTCGGCCAGCATCGACCAACATGGCCATAGACTGCACTGCTGTTTGAGTTATTGTCTTGGAAGTCTTCAATATGTTGGAGAATGACATGCCCTTTTTACCTTGGTGAAAGGAGATACAATGATGCCTTCTTTCATGGACATCTAGACAGACAAATCAACATGGGCTATCCTGCTAGCGAAGGTAAATCTAAAATAACTTGCCACTATTGTGACAAAATGGTCACTTGTTTAAATATTTGCAAGTGTATGATCTATTATGTGATGCCAAAGGAAACAACAATAACATGTTTGGTGATCCATCTGGGAGTGCATGACCACAATGTCCAGCCAAGTACTAGAAGGGCAACTCTTGAAAAGGTGCACAATCTTGTTAAGATAGTTTTAAAGATTGAGAAGGGGGGGTCCTAGAAAAGTACAAATGTAAGTTCCTCATCAAATGCTATTCCAATCTTTGACTAAAGAAGATGATTTAGAAGCCACTCATGTAGAGCTTAATTATTTTCTTAAGGAAATGAGGCCACTTGTTCAGAATAGGGGATTCAAAAGTATTGTATCAAATGAGAAAGCTAAACACGATCAAGTTGTTGGTGATGGATATGACAATATACTATTGCTACAAAAACGGTGTGTTTTTTCATTCTTTCATGGAAGTTGTTTTCCAGGACAAGGTGGACCTAACGATAAATATTACGTATTCAAAATGCCCACACAAGGACCTGCTTTTGGAGTTGAACTAGTCAATTGAATGAGGCGAGGACGGATAGGAGATTTGAGTAGTGCTTGGGTGCACCTCATCGGATTGAAGGATGGGCAACTGTGTCCTGCTCGGTATATGATCTTGGGTAAGTGATTTTATCAAAATATGTTAGATAGCATATTTTGATACAAGACACCTTTTATTACTTATTTGTTCTATGTGTACAACATGCGAGCATTGCAGGTGATTGCAATATGTGAATGTAAAGAAGAATATGAAGAAATACAAATCTTGTTTTGGAGAAATTTAAACACAGTTATAGAGAGGTGTGGGCATGAACCAGCAGACTTTGCTAGATTTATGTATGATGAAATCGGGGCTAATTGGTTGGCAATACGAGTTGTATACAATGGAGGATGGCATAATGTAATGGAGGGGAGGGAGCGCTCATGTCTTTTCCATTGGGAGCAAAGTATACACAAACACACTAAAAAAACATGTTGCTTTAGATAGACAAATGCATCACATTGAAATGTGTGAAGCATGGTGCTTAGTAGAGACTACAAATGAGGTCTCCCTTCTAGCTTACACAATACAAAAATGGTGGGCGAAAAATGTGACAGGGGATAATAAAAAGGCTTTGGAGAGATGGTTTAATTGGTGGGAGCAACAAATTGGCCATTGGGGAATCTCTAAGACAATGGTATATCAATCTTTTCTTTGATTCATATAAAATACATGAACAGAGATTAGCATATATATGGTTTTTATCGTATTGTATTTATAGGTCAACAAGAGTCCATGGGAGAAAGCTCAAATTCCAAGCATAAACTTGTCAGAGAGCATCCATGCATGTTGGCTGGCAGGTGAAGGTGGTAAATGCAAAATATCACTTTATGATGCATGTGTTAGCGACGTTATGAATGCATATATTCAATATGAAAAAATATTGGGATACACCACAGGCAGATACATGGGAACGGGCCCTTCCATTGAAGCAATGATGGCCAGTGCCAAACGCAGAGAATCTCCAAATCAAACTCATTTTGCGAGTACATTGAAAGGCTTGGTTGCTGGTAGTCCTTTTTATGAGGAGCCTGTGATGAGAGGTGACAAAGATACTATACAACAAAAGAAGAAAACAAGTGCAATTGGTACAAGCTCACATAAACCTGGATATGTAATGGAAGCAAGGTAGCACAATACCAGAGGGAGAGCACAAAGTATACATTTTGATAGAGAGGATAATGAAGAGGCATATGTTGTCACTGACAGTGAAACAGAAGAGAGCATTCCAGTGCAGCCAGGGGAGAATTTAGCAAGGTGTATTCAAGAGGTCAAAGCTTCCCACAAAGAGTGGTCTTTACGAAGGATGCCAACAAATTTCATAAGGAAATGTTTTGGAATGGAAGGGGAGAAAAGTTGTGGTAACAAATTACAGAGCCGTCAAGTGGGAATGGTTGTTCCATGTTATTGGTCTGAGAGAACTTTTAAAGATAAGACAATTGCACAATGGATATGGTTCTACAATTATGAAGTAAGCCATACACAAAAAGTACAGAGGCAAGTTAAATTCTCACCTATGGTGTCTACTTTTTGGCAAGTGGATATTGGAACCAACTTATCAAAGGAAGAGAGTGATAGTTTGGTGCAAAGTGGATTTCAATTTGCAGATTTTGCAACGCCACTACGATGCATGAACAATACAAATGCTGCTCTTACACAAGGAGGCTCCAGTAGTAGCAGGAATCGTAAGTGGAGACATGGTATTTCCAAAGAAGCACAAAAGAGATTGGAGTCAGGTGTAAGTATGGTTGCAACGTTCTTGGACGAGAAACTAGAAAGTGAATAACACATTTTTGGGTTTTGACAGAGAGTTGTTATGATGTACACATAAAGGTAGAACCTAGTTGCACCTATCCCAATTTTTAGAAGAGAGAATCTACACATAAAGCTTTTTTGGCATGTAAGCACATGTACTATGTGTATGTGCATATTCTTGGGTTTCAATCAAAATAGCACATGGTCAGCCTGCACTAACTCCCATAGACCTTGCATTTGTATTAGGGCAAACCCGCAAGATAAAGCCTGTGGTGTAGTGAACCTAAACCTTAGAGAATGTTGTGTAGAGGTATGCATTGAAGGAGATTTCTCTTATATATGAGTTGTGGAGTAGCTTTTCTAGACACATGAACCTAAACCTTAGAGAATGTTGTGTAGAGGTATGCATTGAAGGAGATTTCTCTTATATATGAGTTGTGGAGTAGCTTTTCTAGACACATGAAACGTTTTTTGAATCCCTTTTAGTTATAGAAGCATGCTTTGTGGTATCTATCTAGACGATTGTACAAGCTCAAAACTAGGGCTTTTGAAAACATGTACATGCTTTTGGTGTGTATCGTTAAAAGAGACTTTAAATCTTAAGCCAAGTTGTTGCAAGATGAGATGTTTTTTGGTGTGTATCATATACTGATGTCTTTGTTTTGGATTAATTTTTTTCTGTTGTTAGAAAAGGCTTTGAATCTAAAATCAAAAAGCTCGCAAAACTGGTTTTGATTGCAAAAGCTCGCAATAGAAAGCTCGCAAATAAAACACACTCCAAAGAGACTACACACATAGAGAGCGAACATATAGCTAGTTGCTCTCTCTCTCTCTCTCTCTCTCTCTCTCTCTCTCTCTCTCTCACACACACACACACACACACACACACACATAGAGCCTTGGGTGTGTGTATTGGCTCAGTCAGCTAGATTGGACTCTCATGCACACACCACCACCAATGCCAGTTGCACTATAGGTTGAGATTCCAGTCTCATGCACACACATAGCCAGCCGCCAATCGCGTTTATTTCCTCCCTCTCTCTCTCTCTCTCTCTCTCTCTCTCTCTCTCTCTCACACACACACACACACACACACACACACACACACATCCTTCTATTTTGGGGCTTTTTGAGACCAGTGTTCTATTAAAATTGGGGTTTAGTGTATTAATGAAAAAATCATAGCTAGATTCCAAGTTCGCCTTGAAGTACATCGAAAAAAAAATTCTAGTGTGCATACGAATAATTTTTTAAATTATGAAAGTTTATGGCCATTGGCTTTCCAAAAGCAAAGTTGAGGCACCCTTCAATTAAACAAAAGTAAATTATGGAAAAGTAGAATCAAACCTTTTTTTTATGAACTTTGCTTTCCAAAAGCAAAGTTGAGGCACCCTTCAATTAAACAAAAGTAAATTATGAAAAAGTAGAATCAAACCTTTTTTTTCTTAACTTTGAACAGAGACATACACACTAATACATGAACAGACCACATACACACAACATGGACGTGAACACACGCACGAGCAGCTATTGCAGGTCACGATTGGACTGAGATCTTCAAGCACCAAGGTCATTTAGTTGCAGTTATTTCATGGAGTTCCAAACATGGAAGTTTGTGCAAGCTGTAGTGGATGACACGTGTAAGGCCTCTCCATAGTAGTAGGTGATGCTTGTCCCCTATTTGCCACCACTTCATAATCGAATTATTGCTGCTGAACATCGCGGCACCATCGCTTGGCCTATCGTACCTATGTGTGATCAACACCAACTACCCTGGTCTAGGTCTTGGTCTTGGCCCTAATGACCCATCTCAATCTTTCTCTTTCACTGTCTACTTGCCAGTGGGATCTGTGTGTGTGTGTGACACATATAGTGATGGTCACACACAGATAGAGTGTGTGTGAACATGCATATACACACATATGCAAGCTATTAGACACACAATTTTGGCTATACATTCTATCCGTTTGTTGGAAAAGGTTGGATTTGTGCAATCTATCAGCTCTCTCTCTCTCTCTCTCTCTCTCTCTCTCTCTCTCTCTCACACACACACACACACACACACGTGTTTTCAAACGGACAACCATGACTATTGCAGGTCTTTGGAAAATAATGGAGTTGCATAGAATTTGAACCACTTCATGAAGTTTTTGAAGACTCTTTAATGTGTCTACGGAAAGGAGGATGACGTAGTAGGGACTCAACAACACAATTTTAACATTGATACAATAGGCCATGCAATTCAACCACAAGGCAATGCTTGGAGGCTCTCTCCTTCTTCTAATTTTTCAAGCTCACTTATAATGGACAATTGAATAATAGAAAAAAAAAAATTGTGTATGGGAGTGTAGATAATGGACTACTGAAATAATAATGAGTATAGATAATGGACTATTGAATAATAGAGAGAAACTATTGTGTATCAGAGTGCTCGAGAAAAATCTAGGTCTAGTGTAATCCTAGCTACAAATTTTCTCTACTATATCTAATACAACTTAGAGACCCCTGCCACGTGACATAAAGAAAGGGCTTGGGGGACGACGGAGACCAAGGTAAAGAAAGAAAGAGAGTGGAAGAAAAGGATCGCCCCCCCCCCCCCCCCCCCCCCCCCCCCCTCTCTCTCCATAGTATGGGCCACATACTCGTAAGATTTAATTTGAAGGTTAGGATACCTGTAACAATTGGAGGAAAAAACCTAGGTTTAGTATAATCCCACCCATAAATTTTGAGATTTATCCCTATTTTTTATTAAAAAAATAGCATCGCTCACTTCACAAAGTGAACATCCCCGTGCTTTAAAAGTGACATGGATGCAAAAAGAATAACAACTTTTTTGTTCCAATTGCACAAATCCCATGCACGTCAAAGCAAACATCCTTATGGATGCATAGGGTCGCCTAGCTATACTCAAACCCATGGCTTGGGCCACGGAGGTCGAGCACTCAACTCTAAATTTAAATTGAAGGTGAGAATACCTCTGAAATTCAAAGAAACTATAAAGTTCAAAGAAACTATGAATTTTGAGATCCGCTTTTAAATTCCGAGATAATCCGAAGGCGAGAGCACTCGCAAAGCTTAAAGAAATCTAGCTTCTACACCTTCAAAAACATGTCGAAGTTGCCTCCATCGTCTGTCTTTGCTGTCTGTTGAAGTCTATTCCTACCTTAGGCTTGCATAACTTGCCTTGGATATGTCGGATCGCCGATTCCATTAATTCTTGATTCCATCAATTCTCAATTCCGTAGATGTCGATGTAAATTATCATTCTTGAATCTCGGTTGAGGCTTTTGTCATAATTCTTATTCTCCAAGCCCTCACTCTCTCTCTCTCTCTCTCTCTCTCTCTCTCTCTCTCAAAAGCACATACACATACTCATTCACATAGAGTGTAGCGAATGGCGCTCTCTTTCTCTCTCTCACTCACTTACACATGCGTTCTCTCTCTCTCTCTCTCTCTCTCTCTCTCTCTCTCTCTCTCTCTCTCACACACACACACACACACACACACGTGTACACACACAAAAATACGTGCATGATATCCACAATAAATCACTAGAATCATTAGTCCAAGATCTTGGGAAGATATGGACCGTCCATCTATTCTCAAGAACCAAAAGATTCCAATTGGGTCGAGCCTCTACGACTTGATTGACCTCCTACCACATCGGAGTCTAT